>NC_052502.1:74441630-74604387 GCF_016617805.1 Bactrocera tryoni | reverse complement strand
AAGAACCCACTAGAAGCTTAAAGTGAATGCCAAGTAGACGTAAGCTCAAATTTACATTCACACAAAACTCAAATATGTTATGTTTTCCAAACCTCAACAGACTGAAAAGCTACGCAAATAGTTACTCGAAACCAGTATTTGCTGCAAATCAGCGTCCAAAGTGCCAAAGTACAAAAGCTGCAATAAGAAAACTAAATCAAGAAACTGTCACGGTCGTTGAACTCGCTGTGCAAGCAAACGAAGGTTGACTGCCACCAAGACACTTAGCCCCAAATGCACGAAGACTTTGCTCGCTCAAATGCAATTAACTGGCGGCTGATTGCGACTGCTGATTGCCAACAGCGCGTTTGGGCTTGGGTTCTAGACACATCGGGGACTTCGCCGCTTGGCGGTTTTGTTGGTTAAACTTCGGCGTCTCATCGCCAGCTTCTGTATTGTTTGTGAAGATCTTATGTAACCAACCTGGCGTTTGTTATTGTGTGACTTCTTTGTTTTTCCCCATTCACACCCTTCTATTGTTGATGCTTCGACATTGAGCCTTGGAGTTGGCAAAATTCGTACTTCTTTTTTGGGAATATGCTTCGCAACGACCTCTTCTGATGGTCACGGTTAATTCGTGATACTAACAAGATGCCATTCTCTCAACGCGCAGTGAGGAAGATATGCTGATGAGTTGCTTGCTATGAAAACATGATATGAGGTGCGTGGGAGGCACACACTAGTGAGTTACCTAAGTTTTGCAGAACTCAATATTGTCTTGCGTAGTTTCGTGTAAAAATAAGGCGAGATTTTCCGCAAGCTTGTACTGACCTTCATTTCGTAAACATCTGATAGATATTCGGTATGCTTCAGTCCAAAACTCAGTCTTCAGCCTGAGTCCAAAATTTGTTTTCTTTTTCCATGTTCCGTTTTATTCGGATTGAAAGATGGAATCTCTTTCTAAAGCTCCAGGTTGTGGTTCACCCAAAATAGTGAAAAAGATCTTACAAATATACAGAATATTTCGTCCACGCTTAGCAGCTTTGTTACTAATTTTTTGGGCATCGTATTCTGAAATAAACTTTGCTTTGAAGACTTGAGCTTTCTAGCTGTTGCCTTGTGTTTCCCAGAGTTATTTCTTTGGTCATTTTCTGACAAGGAGCTTACCGATAATTTTCGTCTTCGAGAGGGATAATGGTACTGAGGCCAATATCTTCGTACATATATTAATTCATAATCAAACTTTCTTGAATGGGATCTCCGTTTTTCTCCAGGAAAATGTCACAGTTGCAATATCTAGACACTTTATTCGCAATTGTCGCTTTTTCTAGGCTAAGGTTCCTTCGTAGTTCCTGGCGTTACGAAGGACGGGTGTATGAAATAGAAACTCTTTGATCTCCATCGTGAAAATCAGCTCCATAAGTTAATCCAATCTAAACTAGTACTGATACGATTTTAGACATTTTTGCCGCGCTGCTAATGTTTTGGTCATCACAGAAAATTTAAATGATTTGATTGATCGATAGTTCGACTTGAGTAAGAAGCATAGAAGGGAGTTTTTTTTTTTTTAAAAAGTGAACGTGACTTTGGCAAATATCTTCGAATAAGTGATCGTGGTTGGACTTCATTGGACTTTAATTGTTTAATGAGAAACTCATAAAATGTAGCTGTACCTAACATCATCAAACAAGTGTTTGCATTCCAACGAGCAGGAATGGTACAATGACGAACTCTAAGGTTCCTTCGACGATAGAGCTATGTAAATATTCACGGAAATAGATGAAGATATCTTTAAATACCTTTGGATGGATAAAGTGTAGGATGGTTCGTCACACAGAGGATTTCAACGAGCAGGAATGGTATAGTGAGAAATTCCAAGATTCCTCCGAGGACAGAGCTAAGGAAATATTTACGGAAGTGGAAGAAGAGATCCTTAAATAATTTTGAACGAAAGAGTGTGGACTAGTTCGTCACCGAGAGAACGCAAAATTGAAGTAGCTTGTTGTTGAGGCTCAGACTGACTCCGAGCAACAGTAAGAATATGAACAGTTTGAGCTCTCAGTGCAAAACCATACTGGAGATGAAGAGCTCGAGGTAACAGTCGGTCTTTGAGTAGACTCTCCATAGCTGCGATAGTATATTGAATCGAATGACAATCAATAAACAGGATTCACTGAAATAATCCACACTTCGCCAACTTGCGCTTCGAATTTCACACTCGCCTTTTACTCGTTAAATAATAAACTACGCCAATCGAAGCTTTGCAAGTGAGAATTTGCAATTCTGAAAAGAAATCGATGCATGCAATAACTGTAAAATACAGACATAAATAAATGTGCATACATAAGTAAAGAGCAATCGGCAAAAAGGAAACTCACTACAAACAGTACGCCGAGCCGGTAGACAGTCGATTGGCAGGCAAACCGGCAGTTTGGTGGGGAGGCTGGCGTACCGGATGCAGGATGGCAGCGCTTATGGCGGCAATATATGTAAATATATCGATATAATCCAATTTTATTACGCTTTCAACACGCAATAAAGTGCATAATATACAGCACATGGCAAACAGCGAATACAACAAAAAAGTAGTGGAAGGAAAGAAAAGAGATATGGCAAGGAAAATACGCTGTCAGCACTGAGAGGCCGTCGACATAAAGGAAGCAGCTGCAGCTTGGTACAAGCTCTTGATAGCAGCGTGGCATGAAGTGCGTTGTGTGGCAAGTGTAAAGTGGCAAGTGAAAGCTTCGAAGCTTCATTGTAGACAGCGGCTTGAAGCTCTCTATGGCGGAAAGAATAATGAAAAATATATGTGCATATATAAATATATGTAAGAAGCGCTTGTGCAGTGTCGCAATATGGACAATATTGCAACTTGCAACATGCGTATTTTTTCCGCCATTATCCCACATTTTTTTCATTGGTCTGTTTACAAAAGTGTACGAATGAATTGTAGTATTTGCATGACAGCCAAGCAAAGGATATGCGAAAATCGAGCAATCACGCGCAATTGTTGGAAAATATTGTGAAGGGCTTCGATATGAAGGCAGGTGGTGAGCCAGTTATTGAAGAAATGTATCGGAGGTTTAGTCTGATTCCACCTAATGGTATAAACTGTAAGCTATGCATGTTATACGATACTAAATGTGGGGATCTCTTCTTCCATTATGAAAATCTAAGCTCCTGATCGCAGTTCACAAAGATCCCTGCAGTAATTGAGGAAGAAATCCAGTTCCATTAGACCAAATGAATGAAATGGATACCTTTTTCTATTTCAAAATGCTGAGTTCCAGACCTCAAACCCAAAATATCACTCAGTTAAACTCGAACCCAAGGCGGACGATAAAAGACGGTTTTGGCTTTTCCGAATAGCGGAAGAAATGCGATAGTATGGTATTAAGCTGCATCAGTTTGTAAAGTTCCTTTTAATATAATCATTGAAGATTAGCAGATAAAGAGATCTTCAATTTTACTCACAGCTGAGAGTTTTTTTCAGAATTTCACCTAATTATAAGTAAATCTTAAGGAATCCGACTCGATGAGCGAGAGCTAGATCGAATTTGAAAGCAAGTAGAGAACTCTTTCCAGCTACGATTACCTGTTGGAGCTCCTTGCAAAACGAACTAGCTTTAAGGCCGAACGAACTAACGTTAAAGCGATAAAAAAGAAGGAATTTCTTGGAAAAAACATTCCGTGCAGTTCCTGCGTTGTCAAACCATTTTTAGAAGGTCTAATTCACTCAAAAACAATCTGAAAGCAATATTTTATTAGAAATTAGGATCTCTTTGTTCAGCTTCAAATAGGCTGGCGGGCCATCCTAAGTTAAACGAATTTATTATCAATGGCGGTTTTATTATAAAGAGCTGCGAAACTCCAAATTCAGACTCAGTTGCATTGCCAAGGAGCGACACCCGAAAAATATTAGTTCGTTACCAAGAAAAGCTCTTAAACTCCATTTTTAACCATATAATTTGTGATGTACTTATTTCTATGTTCGTTACTGTACTGTACGCCGACTTGTAAGTGGCTACGTGACGACCACAGAGTACCCGCATCCGCTCGATTGTGTGTCAACAGCAGGACATACATTCGTGTGAGCTCTTTAGTGGTCACATGATAGCGTATGTATGACCGCTATGGACAGAGTATGTACCGTATTTGTACAAAGATATTTTAGCCACTCAGATTAAAAAGAAATTGCTGGATATTGCCATTTTTTTGGGTTTTTTGTCGCGCTGTCATATCTCTTTCTGCCATTTGTTGTTTAAACACCACTGATACTTTGAGTCGGATGCGCTGGGATATATGTACATAAGTCTGCACGCTGATTGCGTTCATGTTCTACATACTGGGGGGTTTGAAGTATTGCTAATTAAAAAACGCGTATTGAAAATAAACTAGAAAGTGGAGCTGGTCGGATTCCGAACTGCTTTGGTAAGAAGTGAGTACATTTTTTAAAGCAATCGATGTTCTAGCGTGTCTAGTTGGTCTTAACAAACAAAGAACCATAACCTTCTTACTATGAGAGTTCATTTCAGAAGAAATACTGTCGCAAGTTGGGTGAAAAGCTCTGTGATAGAGATTATAATCAAGTCAATAGATTGTATTGGACTAAAGACGGTATTTTTGGGTGTTTATATTATAGATTTTGAAACTGTATGCTTATTTGTAAGATCAGACGACTACCAAACTACCAAACTCTTCAGAAAAGTGTGTCAAAAATCGTATATACCTTAAACCAAACATTATTCTAGAAATAGGTTTAAATCTCAGCTAAGTCGTTTCAATTAAGGTTTGTGTCGCAGCTATATTTAGTCCAGTTCAACAATTGTTGTGCGTCTCAACTAACTTTCGCATACTTTTTCGAGTAATTTTGTGATTTCCTACCCTACACTTTTTATCAGCTGCTAGTAAAGCAGTTCTATGTCTAGAGCCTACATCATGTACATATATATTTTTTCTAGTTTAACCCAAATAAGTAACATTCCATCCATTTCTTTGTTGCAGGAAGTGTTGTGAAACTTAAAACCATAACAAATTTGCAAAAATCAAAAATAAATCGAAAGCACTCGAACAAAACCGCTACGACGCCGCACAGTGACCGTTACACGAGTGACCTTTCCTAACCTCACTAATCCGTCGTGTTGTGCAATGGCGCATAATGCAACCGCGAGCAACCGGCAAGTGCGATGCAAAACGGTAAGATTTAATAATAACTAACAACAAATCAAGATGTAAACTACTTCGATAGTGTCCGCAGTGGGTCAGCAAATGCCTCACTTTATCAGAGAGTAGTGTTTTGTTTTTATGTTCATGCTTTACATACATATCTTCTGCTTGTCATCCGGGTTTAGATTGGGTTAATGGAAAGTAAGATTTAGAGTAAGAGTGATTGTTTTCGCAAATCAAGCGACTGAAAAGCTTGGAAATATGCGGAAAATCAGCGCTATTGTGTAGACGAGGATTGTTCGAGTTGCCTGAAGGCGCTTCCAATAATTTCTATTAGATAATCTTCGACGATAATGCGAACACTGAAGCTTAGAGTTTGAAGGAGCAAAAAGTTTGTTAGGATTTTGCTTTATGCTGCAGAAATGGTCTTATTTGTATGTTTTGCAATATTAGTCTAGTGAGAATTACACACACCAAGTTTAGATTAAAGAAATATATCTGATTTTGAGTAGTACTTTTAAAATGTCTATCTTAAGTACGTTAGAGTTTATACATAGGTAATTAGTTGTTATTCGAAGTTAAGACAGTTCTGTTCTCTCACGGGTTCCTGGTTGATTTCAAGGGCTAAGTAGAAGATTGCTACGACCAAGCTTAACTATTGTTGTTGAAGGAGTATGCAATCAGCGCTTCAGAATGCTGAAGAAATCACTTAAGTTACCGACGGAGGCTTAAACTCTCGAATTTTGACTTTGGTTTGTACAGAATACGAGCATATATTTTCTGAACCCCTGCGTAGCACCCATTCTTATAACTTAGCAGTTTAAAATTGCTAAAGTTAACTGACTGACAGTTTTCTCTAAAAAATTGGAACGCTCTGAACTTCTGATTGGAATTTGTTTTTCCACATATTTTGATTTTGAATTTTGAGTTTTGACTTCTGGGACTGAAGTAACGAAATCTCTGGCTGCGATTCTCCATCTCCCCGTTAGAAATTAAGTAAGGCATAGGCAGCTCCAATACTAGCTCTTTGTAGTCGAACTTGGATTTTAGATCGCATAAAGTTCTTCCTGACATTCGCTATATTTTCTGTCGCCTCTTACACAATGTGTTGCGATCACAGATCCTGTGATTTCTTAAAAGATGAAGGAACTACTTCGTGACACAGCATGGAACTCGATTCTCAGTACTAAAGTTCTTTCAAAATATGTTCAACAATAGTTTTCGTTTTCCAACAAAAAATCGGTTATCAGTACTGTAGATCTTTCCAAATGTGTCCGACATTAATTTTTTCCTACTAGGTTACGAGATTTAAGTATTCCACCTAAGAACTCGGTGGTTTGAAGATCTTTCAAAATATGTGATGTATGGTACTTATTCATCCTCATACAACCCGAGTTCTTCATAACCCATCTTGGAACTTTGTACTCAGTATTGAACTTCTTTCATAATTTTTTCGATATTCATATTTTTTTTACTAAATTCGTCATAACCAATTTCAGGTCTCCTCATGAATAGAAGAAATAGTCTTGTTAGCCCTCAAGAGCTATCGCTGAATCGTCAGAGTTTTATATTATCCGCTTGTAGGCTTTAAACTGTCTGTTGTGGTTCAAAGCTTGAGATACGAACACGGGTTCGGGCAATGCATCCAAAGTTTGAGCTTCGACTGCTCAAAATCTTTTGTTTTTCACAGTTTTTCAGTGAATGATTTCAGTTTTTTAACCTCTACCAGGGAAATTTATGGTCTCCAGAGTTTTCACAAATCTTGTGAATTTAATTTCTTTTTTCACGGTCCTATTGATTATACTCTCTATATCCCATTCTCTGCTTTCAATTGCGACATTACAGTATTCCCACAAACTACTCACCCGCACACAGGAAATTTGTGCCACAAATTGGTATTGAGCAAAGCATTGCGTGCAACATCTTAGACACATTAAAAGGAAACAATAGAAACAAACAATAGAATTAACCGTAAAAATTGTTCGAAAATGAAAAGAAGCATGCATTTTTTAAGAGGCAACAGAAGACATTACAACTGCCATAAGTGGAGTAATGCAACTGCTCAGTTGGCTCAACTGACGTTAAAAGCGGTTGCGCGTGCGCAGAAAGGTAATGCGCTTAAGCGGCAGTTACAAGTCACTTACATATGTATGTATATGTGCGTGTGTGTGTGTGGCTTCGTTTGCGGCAATTGCCCAGTGCGCGTGCGTGCTTTGAATTATGAAAATTTCGCTGACGACTTAATTGAATTACCGTTTGCAAATCGTAATGAGCTTGTGGAAAAATGTTAACTGCCGCGGGAAATAAGAAAGAAAAGAAGTTTGAAAATATTGCGCCTAACAAAAGTGCTGACGAAATGGCATATTGTATTTTATTGCATTTTGTCTGCGATTTAAGTTGATTTTGCAATCTTTTGTGCTGCCGAAGTTGCGGACGCAATGAGCTTGGTTAAACCTTTGAGGTTGAATAATCTGGCAACACTTTTCTGTACTTTGTTAAAGGGTTTATTTTTCAAATTAATGCTTGTGTGCCAAAAACTGTTTTTATAATTGAAGGAATTAAATGGAATGCCATACTTTTATTAAGATCTGGCAACTCTAATTTACTTTTGTATTGAATTTAATATTTAAATTTTACATTTAAAACATTAAATTTCCAAACAAATTCAATACAAAAATAAATGGAGTTGCCAGACCTTTATAAAATGTTATTTGTTTGGAAATTTAATGTTTTACATTTTTATTTTAAAATTGCGCAGATAAAGTTTTTTGAAATAATTTATTTAAAACTATGGCAACTCTATTTTGGGTATACATTTTTTTAAATATTTTTTTATTTTTTCATAACAACGTATAACTTACAAACTAGAAATGTTACTTTTCATATAATTTTTTGTAATCAGTTATTGCAAAATTTTAGACGAAATTATTTAAGAAACAGGTGGCAATACTGATAAATATTTTAGTTTTAATTTGTGTTTCAAAGTGGTTTTCTTTTATATGTTAAAGGTGAAGTAAAGCGAGTTAAAATTTAGTGGCAACTTTAAGGTTTAATTCTTAATTAATCTAGGTTTGGCAACCCTATATTTTTCATTCTCAATTGATATATTTTTAACAACCCTGTATTTTATTGAAGGCTTAAGTATTGGCCATGATACAATTTTATGAATTTTTTTAGGCATAACTTCAAACGGAATTATTTATAAAAAGCTGGAAGCACTGACATACAAAAATAAATTTAATTTAATCTCTTAAGTTAAGCCTTAAATTTATTTTTTATCAGTTTTTAATACTGAATTTTAAAATTACAGCTAAACCAGTTAAATTTTTATGGCAACCCTAAAATTATAATTTCGATTAAAATAATATTTTGCAACCCTGTTAAAAAATTTTTTCCTAGTTTTGGTGTAATGTACATATTTTTAAATACTTGTAATTTTAGCATTTTAAATTTCAAAATAAATTCTTTAAATGCAGATGGCAACACTGGTATATAACTAATTATTATTATTATTTTTATTTATTGCTTCAAATTATTTTTGTTTTTGCGCTTTTAAGTTGCAGTTAAGCGAATTAAAATATTGTGGCAACCCTGAAACTAAAATTTAAATTAAAAAAAAATATTTAGCATTGGAAATTATAGAATTTCTCTTTTAAAATATTTTTAAATTAGAAGGAAACAAAAAAATTATTTTGAATACTTGCTGTAATGCAATTGTGAAATACTTTATACAAAACTTCAAAGTTAACTATTTTAAATATGTGGCAACCTTGATAAAGTTGTTTAACATCCTTTTTGGGTAATATATTTAAAAATGCACACTGGTTTACATATTTGTGAAGTTGGTTTTGCGAGATTTCAAAATAAATTATTTCAATACAGATGGCAACGCTGGTAAATAAATATTTTCTTATTTAAGCAATTATGTGAAATATTGTATATACATATATTCAAATTTAACTATTTTTAAATATGTGGCAACCCTGATAAAATTTTTTAACATGGTTTTTGTCTAATATATTTCTGAAAGCCCACTGTTTTACCAATTTGGGAAGTTTGGTTTGCGAAATTCCAAAAAAAAATATTATTTAAATACAGATGGCAACACTGGTTAATAAATATTTTTTTAAAATTTTTTTCAATGTATTTTAGTTTTTTTACGTTAAAACAGTAGTTTATGATATAATGAAAATATCTTTTTATGTTTTGCTCATACAATCATGCCTTGGCATATTTTATATTAATTAAATCCACACAAAGTCTCTTTTTATTAAAAATTAATTTTTGATTTATGCCAATCTGTGACCTATGAAATTTTATGTCATGAATTTAAAATTATTGAATACAAAAACCTTAAAAATGTGTTGTTGTTGTGGAAACAGATCGACCTGCTACTAATTTGCATACCTTTACACGTTACTTGCCACAAGGCATAGCAGCACAACATATTTCTACATAAACGTACAGCATTCACAACAACAATACACATACCGAACGCTATATACACATACACACACATAACAACATACTTATATTTCCATGTTCATTCTTTGTTGTGATTTCACATTTAGTTCCCATTAAAATTCAAATTTGATTCCTTTGGCCAGCAAACAAATCCCAGCGTCAACCACAACGCTGCTGGTAAACTTGATTTGCTGCAACAACATCAATGAACAACAACAACTGGCGTGTTGCCCAGTTCAGTTGTGTTTGTATTTATGTTTTATGTTTTTGTTTTAGTTGTAATGTCCTTATAGCTGTGGCATTCGTTTGGCTATTGAGCTGTGCGCCTTAATTTATGCAACAGCGCCTGCTGCCAAGCTGTGGCAGTCGGCGGAGCCAAGACACAGCCATACACTCATGAATACATACAAATGCGAATAATTAATTTTTAATTTAAAAAGGAGATTGGCAAATGTGAACGTGCAAACGCACAAATATACTTTGATAGTATGAACACTCATACATACATACATACTTATATACCAGCTTTTAGTTGCTCGTTGTTTTAGAGCTTTGAGCAGTCTGAAAAGAATCGAGCTCAGCAGGCGAAAAGCCTTGCACGTTCACTGATTGACAGGCCAAATCTGTGGGGAAACGTGATTAATTATGAAGTTAACGAAAAGGAAGGCAAAGCGGAGGCCATCGAAGAGAAGAAATATTTTCTTGCTTATAAATATTTTATTAAAAAAATATCCTAAAATCAGGAAAATATATTTTTTTAGTTACAAAATTCAATTTTAGATCAATTTTAGAGAAAAAATATAATAAAATTAGAAAAATTAATTATTTAATTAAATATTTTTAAGCAAAAATTTTAAATTAATAAAAAAATATTTTTTTCTAAAATTGATCTAAAAATATTTTTTAATTATGAAATTAAATTTTTGAAAAATTATATTAAATATTATTCAATTAAATATTTATAATTTTTCCTAATTTTAGAGAATTCACTTATAAATATTTAATTATAATTAATTATTTGATTGTAAACTATTAAAAAAGGTAAAATATTTTTTCTCTAAAATTAGGAAAAATTATAAATATTTAATTTATTTAATTATAATTAATTATTTGATTTTATAATTTTTCCTACTTTTAGAGAAAAAATATTTTGAACATTGTTTTTAATAGTTTACATTTTTTTCCAACTTTTGAAAATTATTTTTAATTAAAATAATTAATTAATTTAATGAAGATTAACTTTTATGTTTTTTATTTAATGAAAAACTAAATTAAACATTTTTTCCTTATTTTAGTGAAATTTAATTTATTAAAAAAAATTTAGACAAATTTTAAGGCAAAATTACTTTTTAAATTATTAAATTAAATATTTATAGGCGAATTCTCTCAAATTAGGAAAAAATATTTTTTTAATTACTTAATTTAAAAATATTTATAATTTTTCTTAATTTTAGAGAACAATTATTTGCCAATTTTTTTTCTAACTTTTGAAGATTATATTTTTTTAAATAAATTAATTAAGATTAACTTTTATTTTTTCATTTAATGAAAAACTAAATTTTTTTAAAAAATTTAAATTGAGTTTTGAGAATTAAGAATAAATTTTAATTATAAAAAAATCGAAAAAATGATACTAAATTCCTATAAAATTAAATATTAAAAAAAAATTTGTTTTAATTTTTTAAATTTTTAATACATTTTTTTTAAATAAATGAGTTTAAAAAATATTCAGCATTCGTCTTTTTTATTTTTGAATGTTATAAGTGTTTAACAAAAAAAAAAAATTATTTAAAAAATTTATAGTATTCTTGCTAAAAGGTTGGCCTCGACATACAAACAATTTGCCACTGGTGTTTCAACTGCGCGCCATCTAGCGTTAAGGAGCAGAATTGTCTGTTCACTGAAAGCTCAACTTGCTCAAACTTCAAATGTAGCTTTTTGAGCTTTTACAGTTGTGGCATTTTTATGAGGACGTATTTGATGGGTTAAGCCATTTTGTTGGAATAGGAATGAATACTGAAGGTTAAGGTGCACTCCCATACGGTTCAGATTCTCAGTTGCCTTGACGAAGTGAACGCAGAAAGATTATTATCTTTTTCTGTTTTGATCAACTACTATGAGCAAAAAATAGTAAGACTTTGGTCTTGATTTTAAAGTTATTAATGAAATCTATGTCCTCCACCCCGAAGTAATCCCCCATGGCCCTAACACACTTGTGGCAGCGTTTCTTCCTATCTTCGAAACAGTTGTTAAAGTCAATTTCCCGAATAGCCTTCAATGCACGTAGCGATTCATTTTTAATGTCTTCAATTGACTCAAAAGAGTTTCTCCGGAGTGGTCGTTTGAGTTTCCTGATTAGTCTTAAGTCACACGGAGCTAATTCAGGTGCATACGGTGGTTATTGTCAATATAAACTTGAGTTTTGACCTGCTTTGACGTGGTTTTTTTGGGTTCGGCTTACCTTTGCCACGATATTCGGCCGATTGATCGCCTGTTTCCGGGTCGCATAGATCCAATACTTATCGCCAGTAATAAATAATACGTTTCATAAAATTCCGGTAATCGGAAAGCATTGTTTCACAGACGTTAACGCGACTTCTTTGTTTTTCGAAAAAATTGAGTGATTTCGGAAGCAATCAAGCTTTCACTTTTCTCAAGCCCAAAAGATATCTCAAAATGGTTTTCACTAATCCTTCTGATATCCCAATGATGCGAGTAAGATTTCTGACTGTTAATCGCCGAATCTTAAGCACTAATTCCTTCGTCTCATTGATGTGTTGATCACCAGTTGATGTTGATGGCCGTCGTGGATATAGTTCGTCGTCAACGCGTACCCGACTCTCTTTGAATATTTTTAAATCAGTATAAGAGCAAATAAGTTTGTCCCCTAAAAGCCTTAGCCGACTTCGTTGACAGTTAGAAACTTTCATGCGTAGTTCACATCCCACTTAGCGCGACCGTTAGGCAAATGAAGAATTGAGATTACATAATACATCGATTAGCATAATTTCTGAATTAGAATAAGTGCCGCCATATTTAGCACAACCTCTAAGTGAGGTCAATCCGCTTTGTTTATTGTGTGTCCGAGATTTATGCAGCGCCCACCTAATTTCATCCAGTGATTGGCATTGCACAGCAAAATAAATTGGAGTAATGAACATGCGGCATTCGTGTAAAAAGGGACCTTAATAAGTTAGACCCACTATCAATGCAGAGTGCATGCTAAGTAGCTCGAGCTTTAGTTTACTTAAGTCCGCGACAAGCGTTCGCTGACTCCGTTCTATGGGAAGCGTGTTATTTGGTTCATTAGAGTAACAGCCGTTACTTAGATACCGTTAAAATGTTTCGCGAGATAATGCGCTAGAGTAAGTACATTTCAACACCATCGTCAGCGGCATTGTCATTTCATCACCAAGCAGCAGCCACATGCTGTCTACGATGTTGCAACATGCAATAGTTTTGCGTTCAAAGCGCATATCATGAGCCGTTAGTCGGGCTAAGTGAATAAAATGTATACCATCTACGTAGAGAGTTCTCTCAATGATAAGAAGACAGATAGACATAAGTTGTGTGTACAAATTGAAAACCCCCAAATCCGAAAGTTTTTGAAAGAGGCGTTGGAAGACTAGATTTGTTCTTGTTTTCTAAGAAAAAATATGGATTTCGAAGATCTAGTTGTCCTAGAGAGACTTCCTATAAAGGTCTAAACTTACACCTGTATATTTGTGTTTACGATTCTGCTAGAAGCTTGGCTAAGCTAATGCTTTATTTGTCGAGCTTGGGTCTCTGCTAACTTGACGGTCCGAAAAGATTGCGGTTCCGATCGGCTAAAGAATTTTATGGCAGACTTTTTAGGGGCAAAAGTACATTCCAAGGTCTTTCATTAGATTATATATTTTAGATTAGATAAAGTAGGTAACTATTCTCCCTGGTACTGCGTTGAGATAATACCAAGCCCAGTTCCTCAACAGCTTAACCAGTTCTTGAGCTATATTGTGACCTTTACAACTAAGTTAAACTCCAGATTAGAAGATCGTTAAAACACTAAGACCGACTAAGAAGACTTAGACTAGATGGACTCGTATATAAATAGCTCAAATAGGTTACAACTTGACTCTCCGACATACAGGTCTTTGTGGTTAAGCTCACTTTAAAGATCCTTCAATTCTGTACATGGAATTCTGAATAAAGTTACGAACTTTTCAGCGAAGCCAGAGCCGAGATTTTTATCCCGAACGTACCAACTAGGAATTATAGGTTACAACCTTAACCTTCCATCCTTGCAACTACTTTTGAAAAAAAAAATAACCAAATCGCAGGAATCTGCTGTTCCACACAGAGATTTAAAGCCATAATTGCAACCCACATATCACTTTATCTTTAGCGGCGCAATATAACCTGATCTTGCCTAATCGGATTGGATCCTTTTCACACAAACCGGTGGCTGTGGATTGGTCTATCCCAATATAACCTGATTTTGTCTAATGGGATTGGGTATAGGCTTAAAGATATAACCCGTTCTTTCCACAAAAACCGATTACTGTGAATTGGTCTATCTCGTTCATGGTATAAAATCTTTCATTAGACACAACAAACTCTGTCTTGCTTTACTTCTAACTTGACACTTCAAATTCCGAGCATTTTTTACACTTATTTCCACCTACTGTTCGTTGCTCCGCGCATCGTCAGCGCCAATGACAATGTGCCAAGACCTTCAAACAACGGGCAGATCGTGCAAACGATGCAACCAAGCAAGCCACATATGCGCCGCTACATTGCGTGTGACTGATGACGTTCATGCCTCATGCCACATGCTGATAAAATCAACGTCAACTTGCAGTTTTTGCAACGCGAAACGCGAGTTTCTCGACTCAGTTAGCAAGCAAGCAGGCTTTTCAGCAAGGTCGTTGCCAACACCTACGATTTATTAATTTCAAATACCGCAACATCGCATTTCCACAGACAGTTAAACACTGTTGTACAGTCAGGGGGCGTGTTACATCGCTTGTCAGCGCGCTAGCGGATGTACACGGCAGTTGGAATGTACTACACGGGTATTACCAACTACCGAAAGCGAACTTCATTCCGCATGTAGCGAGTTGTCAACTCTTTTGACTCTTTTTCTTAATTTAATAGCGGAAGAGATACAGAGTTGTTGTGGCATCCGAAGAATCTTTAGTGAATTTGGTTTGAACGGAATGTAAAATGAATTTGATATAGTTGAATGTGCGGTAGGTGGAGCGTCAAATACCGTTATTATAAATAATAGCACGATGGCGTCTTTTGATTTGTCTTCACGTAATGTGTATTACAACGACCTTACCATGCGATTTATCTGAACTTCTACATTTTAAGAGATTCCCATTCCTCTGTACAGTCTTTGTAGAGTTCAGCAAAGTTTATAGTCATCCATAAAAGGGCTTAGTCGAAGCTTGTAGGCACCAATTTTGAGTTTTGGCATATTTTCTGGAGTCCTATAGTTCTGCTTCCAGAGTTCTTTCTATCAGCTTCATAATCCGTCAGAATTTTCTTTGAATAGTTTTCAGAGCACTTTTACCAGACTTAAAATTTCATTTACAGAGTTCTTAAGAGCTCTCTCATTCATCAGCCTGTAGTCGTCTCAGAGCCTGAACATATTCTGTGAATAGTTTCCAGAGAATTCCTACTGAGCTCCAAATTTCATCTACAGAACCCGAATGAATAGCTTTGAGATGCTGAGTCGTCTATAGAGACTGGTCATTTTCTGTGGGCAGCTACCAGAGCCTACTTAGTGAACTCTAAATTTGGTCCACGAACCTGAGTAAACAGCTTCCAGAGCTGTCGCTTCTGGCGACAGATCAAAACCTAAACCTAAAACCCAGTGAATTATATCGATGGAGGTTGGAAAGAAGCCTCGACTCGGGTACTCTACTGAGGCAGGATCTATGCATTGAACATCCTTTCAGTTTAGAACCCTTCCGCTTAGTTTTCATACATCTTTAACTACTCTGTCTTCCATTTCTGCTCAACCAAAGTGCGTCTGAATAAATTGACTTATTTATAATTGTTTTTAGTTGTCCGCCTTCCGGGCTATAAGCTACTTGATGAACTCACCAGCGCATCACACTAGAATATTTATAATTTATACCTTTTATTACGGTAATCGGAAAGATTTTTTGATTATATTTCGTCGCCCGCAGCTGTTGAGCAAACGAGTGCCCCGCATCTTGTTCGCAATTACCACGCGAACAACTTGTGAATGAACACGCATGGTATATGACGCAATAAATTGCATGTACGACACTGACTACAAACTGCCGCTTGGCTGGCTTGCCGAACCAACGTGCCACCGTCCGCCGTCCGCCGACTGCTTTTAGCGCCACACTACATTTATATCAGGCAGTCACGCAACGCTACGCATAATCTCGATTGTGCTGCACTTGTGCCACCGGTGTGAGCACCGCAGTTTGGTGGACATGTGTGGTTGCGCTTGTTTACATCAATACCCTTAAGGGTGCCGCCGCAGGGATGCATTGTGTTGAACAGTGATGATTTTAAAATATACTGCGTAAAAAAAATTTGAAATTTTAATTGAAATTCTCCAAGGCATCATACGCGTTCACACTCGTTATTGTTGCTTTCTTGGTTCAACACTGCTCTCATGCTTTGAATTATGCAAATCGCTGTGCTCGAGCTAGTTCAACTCGTGTTCCACATGTTCAACAATACAAACGTCGCGACGCGGTAAGCTTGTAGACCTAGCAAGCTGCCTATCTTGCCTACTTCGCGCGCTGGCTGCCGTTCGCCATCGCTTGGTATGCTGTTTAGTTAGTCGGCTATCGGTAAATTGACCCGAGGCACGCCAATCGAGGTTGAAGAATTTATTAAGCGACGTTGATATGCGAAAAGCCAATGCGGCCATACCGCTGCACACACCTAACGATTAATGTTTGGTAGTAAATGAGTACATGTAGAAGTGGCACAAGCGCGGTGGCGCTAGCTTGATAGCTGCAGACAGCCTTGTATGCGGTCTCTTGATGGACGCTTGAGTCATTAACGAAATACGTTTGACAGGTTTGCGATTAATTATTTTTGTGTAGAAAAGTGGGCGTGTTGCGCTACGCCTCCTATCAACACATGTGTCGCAGGGATTGCTTTGGTGGTACGTTGTCGGACTTGTGAGGCGCGTTCGTTAAGTAACTCAATTTAGATAGACCTCATTGCCGGTTGGCCCCACTATCGTAAGAGAAATTTGCTATCGTGAAAAGTATTCTAGTAGGCGGTACAGGGCTTGTAGTTTTTCTAGTTTGGAAGTAGGCGTGTCCACGAATTTCACAAAAATGGAAAAAGCATCGGTTGCTGATTATATAATTAAGTCTTGGACGAGTCACCGCTCATTACCAGAAAAGCGCACAGAGATGCTGTTTACTGTGATGCTTTCCCCTCGTTGGCGACCGTCAGAAGTTAGCTTTATCGGTGAAAATACGATGGTTTTTCATGAACTATGCTTAAGTCCAAAGAAAACGGCGGCTATGGAGGATAATGTGTCAAAAGGCCACGATTTCGTATGGACAGACCGCTGGTTAAAGGTGTTTGAATTAACTGAGCCAGTAGACATTGCATAAACCCGCTTTGATTATATTCTAAATGAAATATGGAGCATGAGAAAACTGTCCGCGTGATGGAAGCCGTGGATGAAAGCGCAACCTAAAGTTCACCTCACAGCAGTGCCCCTCCCCGTTAGAGCTCATTCCGAAAGATCAGTTTTTGCATCCTTTCGTGATCACCGACAAAAAATGGTTTCACTGTTCTGCAAAAGAAACAAAGGAACAGTCGGAACAATGGACTTCGGTCGAAGAATCTGATACGAAGAATCCCATCAGTCGAAATGGTGATAACCATAGTTTTCTGTGACTTTAAAGGTGTGATGGACAAGAGCTTTGATAAAGATAAAGTTAAGGATCATAAGATCCTATGCCAAATATTGAGCCGATTCGACATTGAAGAGCCAAAAGCGATCACAGTTCTCGAAAAAAAAGTGCTCGTTTCAACCTGTGCCGTCGACATGACTGAACAAGGCTGTCTATCTACCGTTTTCTTCAGTTTGTACTCCGTGAGACTTCTTTTTGTTTCCAACCAACCTTAACCAGTTACTCACGGGACATAAGAGTCGAATGAGGAGGTTTTCGTCGCTACTGAGGCCCACTTTGCAGACCTCCGTTGATTTCAATCAGACAGAAAGGAAAGCAAGAACCGATAAAGCTTAAATAAAAGTAGAGGGATCGAAATAAGGCTTCAGGATAATAGCTCAGATTCAGAGATTCAGATTGAAAAACAAGGAATATGCAAGGGGAGGTATTGCAAGTTCTTATTCCTCTCGTTGCCCTCAAGTATCAGCAGTCCAAATCCCACTATTTTCAATGACAAGTTCTGAAAACGACAGAAAGTGAAGGAGGAAAGATGAAACTCAAATTGTACACAGAGTTCGAAGGTACGCTCACCTTTTTGTAGTCCAAATCCTGTTCAGCCTGAACAAAATAGAACCAGAAAGTAAAGACAATGTGATAACTAACGGAGGAGCTCTTAACACTTTTGACGCCCTTAAGAATCAGCAGTCCAAGTCCCGTTGCTTTCAACCACAAAATTATGCACTTTGGATCAGCTTCACAGCCCGTAACATACTTATAACTGTCAACCGCTGTCAATGCATATCATCACCACCACGAACACGGCTGGTTGCTTTACATGTCAATCAATCGTTTAAATAAATATGTTTATGCAGCTCGTAGAATGAAAAGAATTCATGTCACTACCGTTGAGTTCCTGCCATTTTCTCAGCGGTCAAATGACAACGCACAACGGCACACTGCACACAACTATATTGGGTATGAATATGTTTACTCAAGCATTTCCACCAGTTATATGATTAAGTATAAATAAATACTTAGCGTGCTTCGTCGACTTGCCGCGTATTTGTTGTTGCCACCGTTGCGCATTTCCCCATTGTTTATTTACCAAATTGCAAAATGACACTGACAGCAGCAGCAGCAGCGTAAACAAACGCGGTTGCAGCTTGTTGAATGCCTGAATGCAAATTGTGCGTTCGAAGTATGTATTTCCTCTCGGCCACAAACAATATAGCTATGCTAGAGACGGTAGAACTCTTGTTAATTTTAAATATGTTCGCTATTACAAGCTTGGCTGGCGACTCTTGCGTTGTCCTAGAGTGAGCTGTCAAGCGGAAAACCGTTAGCTGTCAGTTGACATTGTTAATTTTCCAATGAAACGACATCCAGGCAGTTGAATGGAACGAGAATGCGTTGCGCTTGTCGTTTATGGTGAATGTTTTCTTAAAATTTTTTATCCTGTGCAGATTGCGAAGATTCTCTGGCAGGCGGTTGCAAAGTTTAGTAACGAGTGGGTTTCACCTTACCTTGCCAGCACGTTAGGTATGCACTTCCCTGGAAATGTGAAGCAAAATATTCTAGTTTGGGAGTTCAGAAGTGCTACTCAAGTCTTAACCATCTTCTTAGAGATAGCCACTTTTTTAGTGAACCACAGGAAAGAAATTCTTACAGTCGCTTGTGCAAGTTTTAAATATATATACGGGATTATGGTGTTTACTTACTTCATTCGTTGTGCCGTAAAGATTAGGAAGCAGAGTGCGTTTTTAGTTGCCAAGCCCTAGCCAATATCCCCTTAGGCCCAGTTATCCAGTAAAAACAAAACAAGAAGACAGCAGGGCTTTTATATCACATCGCATTTCTACTGACAGTGAGACTAAAGTGTCTTTCCGTGATTTCGGTGTTCTGCTAATCCAACTAGTCTCATAATAAATAGGTCGAAGTCAGAGTTCTTCTTCTTCTTCATTGATGTAGACATCGCATCCGCAGTTATAGCCGAGTTTCTAACAGCGCGCCGGTCGTTCTTCTTTTTCGCTGTTTAAAGCCAATTGGAGATTTCTAGTGTAACCAAAGGATTGGGGGTCTTCCTTCTTCTCTGCTTCCCCCAACGGAAACTGCGTCGAATACCCTCAGAGCTAGAGTGTTTTCATCCATTCGGCCGACATGACCTAGCCATAGTAGCCTTTTGTTTTTTGACATAGGATATTTCGTCTTGATCTCGTTCATTATCAGATCCATTTGCTTCGTTTAAATACATAAGTGGCACGATGGGGTGTCGATTTGTCTGAATCCTCTTTTTTTTTATCCAACGGCTCGGAGAGATCCTTCCCGATCGTGACGAAGCTTTTGGTTTTGCTTAAAATCAGTTTACACAACCATATTAGTTTTGCGGGGATACCAAATTCAGACACCGCGCCATAAAGGCAGCTTTTTTTGTGCTGTAAAAGCTTTGAAATCGACGAAGACGAAGACGGTGGTGTGTGTCGATCCTCTTTTCACGGGTCTTTTCCAAGATTTGGCGCATGGTGAATGGTGGTTCTGTGAAAGTCAGACTAGGCATTCCTTAAACGCATGGTCAATGAGCTCTTGGTTCGCTGTCCTACTGCTGGAGTGGATGGTTGAGTTCTATTCTGAAGGAAGCTTCGCGCTACTTCTTTATGGAATTTCTACTTTCAAAGTCGAGAGCAAAGTTCTAAACTGGTGCTACAATAAATAGACCGAAGGCTAGAACAGAAGGCTTCTTACTTTGACAACAGTCAATAAAAATCGTTTTAAATCGATTTTATTCACGGTTTCCAGCTTGACAGATATTCTGGAGACTTTGACCTACGCTAATACTCTCCAATGTTTAGTATTTAAGTTAGAATCATTCCTCATTTGTAAATCCGTTCCTAAATCCCATTCTCACATAACCGCTAATTCGCTAATTGCCTTAAAATCCGTTACAATTTCGACTTTTAAATATCATCGCATGCTTTTCATTTCACTTGCCTACGTTTGGTCGTTTCGCAATTACAGGTTTAATTTAATTATACCCATTTCCTTACCTTACTTCTTGAAAACTCGAACGGTACAAGCCACAACGACCTTAATGAACATATTCGACAGCACGGTTGCGTTTATTGCCACATTGGAGTAGTAAGTAGTCGTAAATTTTATTGCCTAATGAGGTTTCGCAAATTACACAAAATAAAAGTTAAAAGCAAATGGCAAGGCCAGTAAAGCCAATAATCACTAGGAAAACAAGTGATAAAATTCAGATTGTAATTTGAATAAAAGAAGTAGAAAGCAGCCAACTATAGGGCTCTACGAAAGCAGTGTGCTCTTTTGTAAACATTTAAGAGCAAAAGGGAATATAATGTCTTATCATAAAAGCTGCGGTTGCTTCCTTTTCGACAGTCGTAGTTCTATTAGTTACTTGGGATACATGGCACTACGTAGCCTCATCTGTGGGAGAATGATAATGAAAATATGTTGGCTGGACTCGTAGGTCAGTTTTTGAAGTATCTTCCTATGTTTGTGTCTAGTTAATAAGACAACCTTTTAAGCTTCTCCTGGAGCTGGGTTTAATCGAGTTCTGAGTTCAGGATTTAACCGAATATCGATTGATATTCACATTCGAGCGGCAGTGATCCAATAAACCACTCCAACTTCAGAACTTTTATAAGACATCTAAATAGAAACCTGAAAAGGTAAATATCTATCTTCAGAGAGAGTCTAGAGAATATCATGAGTCTTTTTTGACAGCTTAAAAGCTCTGGTTTTCTGCTTGATGAGGGAATAGGTCTTAGGTCTCCAGTATAAGCTTAGGCAAGCCTCTCATTGCTGATAACATATGGTTCGGAAGCTCTTCAGAGTTTCCCTAAATAGTCTTGTCTGTACAAAACCCAACATAAGCCAAACGTAGAGAGTTCTTTGAGAAACTAACTGTACTTTTATGAAATATTGTGAATTTTTGTGGGTTGTAGAAGAGATTTTAGGAAAGTTGACTGCAAATACGGGACTCTAACTGTTATTCTAACAGTTATTGTCTATGGATCAGATTCGACCCTACATTGCTCAAAAAAAAAGCTTCACCATCGATCGGATTGTGGTCTCATAGTATTTGATTTATGAGCTGGAGGCTTGTATTTCGCCCGATTTCAGTAAATTTCTAATGAACGGGTTTACCTCACAATTGATAAATGATTTTATTGATTAATAGAAAAACGTATTTGAGCCGACCCTATAATCCACACTGTTTCTCGAACGTTTATGGCCTTTCAAGGTCATCATTTAAATTGCCGTTAAGACCAACAACACGAAAATAATTTATAATATGAAAAATTTATTAAGAATTATATCTTCACTCTTTCGCTCGAGATCTTAGGTCACTTATTCATATATACAAACTTCCATAAGTCCATCATCAACCACACACATCACTACAGGTATTCATTATTAATTTCACGCTAAAATCAATTGAATAAAAAGGAAATGACAAAACGAATGAGAATGATGATGTTGAGGCTATAGCGCGTTACCATATAATAATATTTCTCGTAAAATAATAAATCTGAAAGTAAAGAACATTGGCATTGCGAGCAGACGAGTCGCTGGTTGAGCGTTATTGGAGTTGCTGTGTGATTGTGTTTAGTGAAGTGGCGTTATGTCATATTCATTGTGGCGAAATTATATAATGAAATCTTTCATAACGGTATGCTAAGCTGGTAGTAAAAGTTTAGGATAAAAATTTATTAATTATTAACTTTTTGGGCTACTGAGTTGATTTAACTTCCGGAGTCTTAAAAGCTTTTGGGCCGTTGGAGTCCCTTCCTCTGGTAATGAGACTCATTCACCGGTAATACAAGCTCGACTTTCCTTTTTTTTATATCGCGAGTTCATCTAAGCTCAATGTAACTCCCGAATCATTCCGCTGTTTATATCTAAGACTGACATTACTGGTTGGACCAGATTCTTTCTTCCTTAACAGCAAAAAGTTAAAGTATCTGAACAAAACTAGGGGTTATAGGTTTGAGGGTAGCATCTTCATTAAATCGCGTAAATAACTATACTTAGTCTGGACAAATGAACGGTTGATTTTATTTGAGAACCGCAAAAAGTGTATCTGATCTCAAAGTTCTTTTTCACCACCGGAAAAATGAGTATTAAGAGCGATTATGAAGTGAACTCACCAGCAGGATCATATCGTTAAGAAATCGTTGGTTCAATGGTTCAAGACCTTTTCAAAAGATCTCTAAATCCCTTATAAAAATAGGAAAATCCTCCATTGATAACTTTTCATCTTCAAGCCAAGTAAGAGCTCTGTCAATGACATGTTAGAGCTCGCTTCCTTCCATCAATGACATACTAGAGCCCACATGTCTCGTTTTTACTTCGACAAAGTAAAGAATTAAACGAATACTATCTTCGAACTCTCTTTAAGCCAATGCGTGTATAAAAAAACACCGGTCTCTTCTCTGTAAGGCAAAAAGAAAGAGTAAAAGCCACAACAGATGCGCACAAGTGAAGCGTAGCCCTCTTAGGTATGTACTTCCTTCTCGGCTTCCACTTTAACTTCAACTAAAATTTGTACGGAACATTGTTATAGCCAAGTCATAGTATTTTGTGGTAAAACTCTAACGGATTTGTTCATTTGCGAATATTGTGCTTGCGGTACAAAAGTGACATTAGCGAACGTCGACAACGACTGACAGCGTCATTTATATACTTACGCGTTTCTATGAAAGCACTTCTATGTTGTTGAGTTGGTTTCTGCATGTCGCTTGTGGGTGGTAACCGCAATGAATATGCAGGAAAAGTAGAAAATCAAAAAAAAAACATGCAAAGGAAATCAACAGCAACCATTGCAGAGCTGAGTTGAAGACATTACGAGGGCTGCAAAGTAACTTCTCAATACGAAGAAGAGTTCAGGTTGACGTTTAGAGGGATCTGGAGACTGGATTATTTTATTTTAAGATGTTGTAAAGTATTCTTACACACCCAGATATGGTTGAAGTCACTATGGATCGGAGAGAAGTAGAAGAGTGATTTTCTAAGAGCAAAGAAGATGAGAGGTTGATTTGTGTAGTCTGGATGAAAGTTGGATTTTTCTCACCGACACCTTTAAGAGTGATATGGTTCCGAGAAATTGAGGGGTTGCTTGGATCTGGTTATTAAATGAGATTGAGCCTATGGGAAGTCTATATGGAACAAAGAGAGATAGAAGAACGTCTGGGTAATGCTTTTTAAGACGGAACGTATCTTCCTCGATCATAGCCAAAAGCGTCGGATCTGGGTGTAAAGTGAGAAAGTGAGGACAAACGAGAATTATTGTTTGATAAGGGTGAAATAAAAGTACGTACCTATCCTAACTACGGCAAAAAGAGCAAAATGGAGGGATTTGCTGGATCTGGATATAAAATGAGACCGGATCAACAAGTAGTCTTGTTAGATCGAATAGAAATAGAATAAAAAATATTGAAGGCTTTTTAAGCCCTCAGAAAGACTGAACGTAGCTTCCTCACCGACTGCTTAAAGGGCGATATGGCTTCGGGGGTTCAGGTGGAGGCTCTATATATAAAATTAAACCGGACGAACGAGAAGCCTTCATGGATCGGAGATAAAGCACATACTAATTTTAAGGTTCCAAAAAGACAGAACGAACATCGAACCCTAAATAAAATCTCATGTCCATCTTATGAGAAGCTTTTTTCTAAATCAAAGTGAGCTTTGAATACCAAATCCTCGAAAAAAGAGTTTCACTGCTATTACATTGAATCCCTTTAGACCAGTAGTTTATACGCGATCGTGATACTTTTGAACACACCCTCGTATGGCCTTCATACAGCTGTTGCTTGGCTGCCTTACCTCAGACGATGCTTCAGCGCCAATCATTTCATAGTCGCGCCGTTACTTTTCCCGTCAGCTCTGGTGGCCAATATTATTTCTGTTGTTTTTGTTGGTTGCTGCTGCTAATTGTTAGTATTGTCTTTCCTGCTGCTGACATTGTTTTTGTATCGTTCAACTTGGCTTTTGGTTAATTTTCCTGTGTTGCCTTGTTGTTTTTCTTGTTATTGCCATCTCTTTGTCGTGTCTGTTTTGCAAGCGACAAGCGGTAAATAGAATTAACAGCAATTTTTGCGTTCTTTGCTCAGCGCATGCGCCACGGCTGCAACCATTGCTGCTGATTTAATGGCATTTTATTGTTTGAAAGAGATACAGTAGCAACAAAAGCAACAAAAACAAATTTCGCTAATCACTTTAGGACGCTTTCAGTGAACAAAAAAGCAACAACAAATAAAACAACAGCGAATTAAACGGGAAGTAACTTCATTTATTTGTCGCTGTGCCTTTGAGTGTGTGTGTGTGTGTGTGTCGTGGCAATAAAAATCATCTTTAGTGCTGCTGTAAAACTGTTTTTGTTTTCTTTCTTGTATTTTCTTTCGTTTTCCGTCCTCCGTCGACGACTTTTGCATGACAAAGTGTAATTCGGTTGCGCCTGCGCGCAAATTTGTGTCGATTTCTGTAAATTTGATGGTATTTTCAAATTACTCTGTTCTCCGCTACTTGTGTCCACAAACGGAACTGTTCTTGCCACCAAGTCCAAGCACTTTACGGTGTCATTTGCTTGTGGTCGACGCCGCCTTTGGCTTAAATGATGCATACAGTTGGTGGTCATCTTACGCTTGACTAATTTTTAACCACCGTTCTGAGGAAATGGTCAGAGATTTATTGCGAACTCATAAATTTCGCTGTTCTAAGAAAATTCGCGGTGGCAGCAACACGTTGCTGTCGTTACAAATGGGACGATGGGGGAAGAGTTGCTAATTGTGACTATTTTAAGCGCCTACGGCAGCAGGCAAAAGCTTTGTTACTACTACCAGTTAGACTACACTAGAAGACTAAAATTGATTTTGGGACGAGTATACACTTAGCGAAGACAACAACCTTTGTTTAAATTTGGAGACAATAACCCTTTTGTTACATTTTGTAGGGAGGTCATTGACATCTTTGTTTAGATTTTATGAAGTCAATTCCCTTTTTTTAAATTTAGCTAAGTCTACAACCTTTGTTTACATTTAGCCAAGGCAATAACCTTTGTTTACATTTGGGTATATTGACTCTTTTTTAACATTTTATGTGGTCAATGAACTTTGTATACATTTATTGAGGTCAATGACTTCATTGTTTACATTTTTCGGAGGTCATTGACCTCTTTCTTTGCATTTTATGAGGTCATTGACACTTTTGTTCCCATTTGGCCAAGTCCACAAGTTTGTTTACATTTAGCCAAGACAACAACCTTTGTTTACATTTGGGGCCATAGATATAATATTGATATGACACTCATGTTTTTTCTCTCTGACTTCTCTATGACATCGAAGTGATAAGATTTGTTTTATCACCATTTCCGTAAGAATATAAAAAATGTATAACAACCGATAGGAAGAGAGATAAAGAGATAGGTAGTGAAACAGCTAGGAAGATATTGAAGATTCGATTCGTTGTAAAAGATTATTCTTTATAAGATTAGAAACAACTTTCGGACGAGTGCACAATAGACCACGGCAGATGTGATACCAAAATTCTTTTTCTCAAGCAGAAGACATTGCTCTGATTAGCGCTGTCTTGTCACAGTCTCCGTGGGAAGTTAAAAATTTAAACAACAACCGAGAAGAAGAGTTAGATAGTGAAAGAGCTAGGAAGATAGCGAAGATTAGATCCATTGTAAAATGTCATCCCTTAAACCTCCAAGTAGGAAGCTTTAATCCTGAATGTCTGCCTCGTAAATTACGACATCACTAGGAGGAATTTCTTCTTTGTATCTTAAAAGTTGAAAATTTAATTTGAAGTTCATGGGAAACTGTTGACTACTTTAATAGCTCATAACGTAACTTATCTAAGAACCCCTTGGCTTCATTAATTAAAATACTATTCTATTTACAAGACGTCGGTGGCGTGAAAAGATTGTTTTTTTGTGATCTGAAGAGTGTTAAGGCTCCATCAACCTCATTAGAATGAACATCTTGGAGGCGCTTGGCAGATCAATAGAAGACTTATGTGTGTTTAACAGATGTCGAAGTCGAGCTGAGAGCTCATTTTTGTACTCGTGAGCCTCGCTCAGCCGCACAAGTCAGATCAGTATGTATCTGATAAATTTGAGAAGGTCTAACATACGTCAGGACGACTTCAATTTAATTTAATTTTGATGATCTGAAATAAGCTAAGCTAAATCATACATTTAGGAAATACTTAAAAGTTCAACATTCCACCCAACCTCTAAAATTTCAATAGGTCCACTCATTGCAATGCCAATCTGTTACTCCAATGACCCAAGCTTTAATCGCTACTAAATGGCTTGACCTTAACCCAGTTTGCTTGTTAGTGTGGCTAAAATTCATACAATTATTTTTATATACTTATTTACAAACAATAAAAATTAAATTTCGCTTTCGACAATTTTCGTGAAAACGGACTCACGAAACTGAACTGTAATGGACGAAGCTATCACGAGCTAATTGCCCAAAAGTCAACACGCACCAGTTTGTACAAAATATCCGCGGGCGAGAGTTCAAAAAGGCGCACACGAACTGGAGCGCGGCGAGTGAGACTAGACAAGAAGATGCGATTGTTTTCGGAAACTTCACAAACAACATCAACGTCAAACATCCTGGCAATGCCAAGTGAAAACTTTCCCAAGCCAAATGTTAGATAAACAAGCACTTCAAGGGTGGATGGTCGGACGGATAGGCAAATGCGGTTAGACGGAGGAATCCATGAAAATGGACGGATAGATGTATGCGTGGTACGTGGATGGACGTACGAATGCTTGGATGGATTGAATGAGGCGGAGTTATTTGTTAACCGCCAGAAATGGCACAAACGACACCGTTAGAAGATGCAACGCTGCGGCAAACCAACAAAACCACGAAGAACGCAGACACTTGTAGGAAAGTTGCAACGTGAAGTAGGAAATAATTCAATATGCAGAATGAACAGCGTGCCGCGTACACAATAGGTCATGTCGAGTGGACGTTGAGTGCGCACAAAAACTTGAAAACATAACACAAGTCACAACAACAACGTTATCGACAATTACGATAGCAGAATGCCAGCAATACGGTCAAAAACATGAGTTCAACGCAAAGCAGTGCGGAGGTGGCGATGGCGTACACCGTAAATGCCCTCGTACCGCGCTGCGAAAGGTTAAAATCAAACGTGACAGTTGACTTGGAGCGCAACGAGTCCGCGTTGCCAGAAAAAAACAAAAGTAAAGAATAAATAGAACCAAAGACAGCAAAAACAAAATAAAAGTCCAAAGCCCAAGAAAATACTCAAATCTTTGCAAACATGTTGAGCTCCGAAACGCACTCCACACTCTTCTAGACCACAGAGGAATGGATGCGCACAATCGACTAATCGGCAAAACATAGATCGCGCCTCGATTTGCCAGAAAACATTGCAACTGACTACTTTCCAACTGCTTTTGGCAGAATGGCATGCAACACTGTGCAACATTGTGGCTTGTGGCAGCTGTTGTACGGTTATTTGGTTTGCTGCTCAGTTGAGATGGATCTTTTGAAGTAATTTGACTTGTCTAGAATGGAAAGTTTTTCCTAAAATAAGCTCGGTATTGTAGTAGGTCGCCTGATGGTTTGGCTCCTGGTAGTGTTCGATCGAGATTGCGAATCTCAGATGTATGACTGGAACTGTACGGTCTTACGTCGCCTTCTACCAAGATTCTTATGTAGCCTCGCTCTCAATAGGAGTATATTTAGTCAAGAAGGCAGTCCACAAGATCAGGTCGGTTCCATCCTTTATTTATTTATAGCCGGTCGGTTCCATTCGACAGTTTTTTAGAGACGGTTTTCTGTCATAAGACATTATTCCATTCAAATAGTTTTGTGTATGACTTTACGATGTGGGAAATTCCAGAAAACCTCTCCAACCGAAGTCGTAAAGACAGTAAAAACCTTCAGTCAGGTAGCTTTCTTGTGCTCTGATGCTGCCATTTCCTTCAGTCACAAGGTCTTGCTGGATCTTCCAAGTTCCAGGAGAAAACGGAGAAACTGGGTTAGGCATAGAGAGAAAATTACATTTCGGTTCAAAAGAAATATTTTACCAACTAGTAAAATGAGGTTATTCGGAGAAAGCTTTAGGGCCCTCCTTTTAAATTCAACACCCGAACCTTAAAAAAGAACTTGGAGCAGCTTGGATATCTTGCAAAGACCATGAAAGCTGTGTTTATATGGGTCCTAGTCTCTCAGTTTTGAAGATATCGATCTGAAATTTTGCGCACATTCTTTTAAGAAGCTTCTTTTTTGTCGGAACCACCCATATCGGACCACTATAGCATATAGCTGTCATACAAACTGGCTGATCAAAATTAAGTTCTTATATCGGAAACTTTTTTATTTGACAAGGTATCATGAAGAAATTCGGTACAGATTATTAACCTAGGCAATAGCGTAATCTGTAAACATATTGTTCAGATCGGACTACTGTAGCATATAGCTGCCATACAAATTGAGTGATCAAACTCAAGTCCTTATATGAAAACTTTTTTATTTCTCAAGGTATCTTCACAAATTTCAGCATAAATTATTACCTAAGGCTGCTCTATAATCTCTCAATATATTGTTCAGATCGGGCCACTATAACATATAACTGCCATACAAACTAAACCGTCAAAATCAAGTTCTTGTATTGAAAACTTTTCTATTTCACAAGATATCATCACAAAATTTGTTACAGATCATTATCCTAGGCAGTAATCCAAACTGCAAACATATTGTTCAGATCGGGCCACTGCAGCATATAGCTGCCATACAAACTGGTCGAACAAGGTCAACATACAGATCGTTTTATACCTTTTAATGTTACAAAAAAATGCACTTGTGATGGGTATCATAGCTTCTGTGCGCCATGTTAACATTTTTTTTGTTTACATTTAAATCCATTCCGTCCCACTGTGCGCTACTTGTTTGCGCCAGCTGCCCACATTGCGTCAGAAGTGAAGAATCGATAAATGTTGTATGCAGTATTGCTTTTGGCGAACATATTTTTATATTTGCGGGTGTATGTGTATATATTTATAGACATATACATATGTATGTAAGTACATATGTGTATAGTCTGTAAAACACACTGCATATTGGCCTGCGGTGGCGCTGTAAAATTGGCTTTTATGCTATTTTATGCGGCGTTGGTCGTCGGGTTGCATCGGTCGAGTTTTGAATTTAAATGACTTTATTGTTGCTGTTGTTTTAGTGTCACTGCGGCATGCCATTGTTAATGCATCTGTGCATCTCTTTGCGCCTCGGCGTGTGTGTGATTGGACGCTTTGGCTTCGCGTATTTTGATATTTAATATGCCTTGGCACACGCCCCTGTAACCCAGTTTCGTGTGCTCGAATATTCCTATTATATGAATATATGTATATACGCTGCCACTGCGCTACGCAGCCCACAGCTAACGCACTGCATAAATGCATGCCAGTTGGCAATATAACAACAAAGCCACTTTTATGGCTTAATTTTTGCTACAAAGTCGCGTCTGCGCAGTGATCTAAGGGGTTTTCCGTGTTTTCACACACATTTCTTCTTTTATAACTGTTTTAATTTACTACTTAATTTTTTCCCGCAATATTTCTTAATTAATTTATTTTTTATTTCTAAAATTTGCAACTTTTCTTAGTGACTTTACTTGTATTGCTTTATTTATTTCCTTTGTTTTAATAATTTTTTGTAATTTTTGTTCCTTCCCAACGGCCATTAATTACTGCATTTGATTGGTTATTCTTGTTGTGGCGCATGCGCAACGCGCTTTCCCAACCAGCTGTTTAAACATTGTGAATTCTTGCCACAATTGTTCTGTTGGCTTGCAACATCACCTTTTGTGGCTTCACCTCACACAGCTGCTTCTTCTTTTTCCAACTTCTACTTCTTCTTGTTTTCCCACTTTGCTTCTTCTTTTTCCCACCTCTGTTTCCTTTTATGCTATTTTGTATGCACCCACGCACTCGTTTCGAAAGGGAATTGCTGTATGCATTAACGACTTCTTCAATCGTGCAACTGGGTCAAGTGTTGCTTAATGCGCATGCTTGACATTGTTGGCACTGTGTTGTTAACAACGAATATTTCATGTTGCAAGTTGCATATTTTCTCTGTTCAATAGATTAATTTGTGAAACTGAGAAAGATTTGAACATTTTTAATATTCATCTTAAAGTTTTCATAATATTTTAACTATGTAGTTTGAAAATAGTTTTGTTAGCTTAAGTTGGAACGAACTGGTTCTGATACTCGCTGTTAGGTTTTATTGAGCATAGAATTTAGCAGAGACTCAAACCAACTTTATTTAATGATTTTTTTGAAGTCAACATATAAAAAAAATAATAAATAAACCCATTGAGAACTACAAATGCAAGTTTAAAATGTAAGAAATCCCTTATGTAAAGTGCCAGGAATATGCTAAGTGTATACATCTGATAGAAGAAACACTTTATTATAGAACTTGGTGACTATTTATTGCATTTCATAGGCTCAGATCTCTGCTGAGAGTTTCAAGTTTGCTTAGCGTTGGTTATTGGTTGAACCTAGTTTAGTTTATCACAGCAGCTAATAAAGTAAATGTGAAATGCCTCTCAACCAGCTAACTAAAGAAAGGAATATTTTCCTCACTTTAAGTCAGGAGTATAAGATCGATACCATAATCTCCTGTTTCAACCATCTCTTTTAGCAGAACGATTACACTAGGTGCGGTGACCAACTCTTCTTATTATTAAGGGTACTTTAGATATCTGACTCTCCAATTTTGAAGCCCTATGGATCAAGAAGAGAGTCTCGTTTTCTAACAATGTGCAAGTTGTGTCTGAATATCCGTCAGCAGATGACAAGATGTAGAAATATGTAAATCTGCAAAGCAAAGTTCATGATGCTTACTTAAAGGTGGAACTTTTTTTTGAGGATCAACTTCTATGCTTCATTTTTGTATGAAACTTTAGTTTCTTTCGTTCAAATGTTTAGAAAAGTAATCAGTGTAAGGCAGTGAACCACAGTAATAAGAGGAGATGGATTAGGGCTTCATCGTTCTTTTCCAGTCGGTTTTGTAGCAATTAATTTCGGTTTCAGGTTTATAACCTTAGTTTATAAGCTTGCTTCATCGACTTTAGCCACTGGGTATGCGTTAGAAGGTTTAACTCGACCTTGATCAGCTATGAGCGTAGATTCATCGTACGTCCTTTTAAATGGGTTTTGTAAAAATTAACTCCAGATTCGGTTTTATTATCTGCGAACTAGCCTCGTCCGCTTTAGTCGCTGGGCATGCGTTAGAAAACATAACTCAGCCTCGATCTGCTCTGAGCTCGATTTCATCAACCGTTGTTCAGGTTTCAAACATTAGATGAAATTGTTAGAGGAATGCACTTTAGTTCTGTGAAATTGCGACATCCGCCTTATAGTCTTTGGCTTTTGTAAAATTGTGACCTCGGCTTTACATCTTCTATCATTTTATTACGGCAAGGTTGACTGCCTTTTAATGTGATCAATTGTAAACTCAGCTTTCTTTTCCTCATCCATTCCACAAACTCTTCGTCCTCGGCAGTTAAGCGCTCTGTTTTCCTAACGCCTTTCGACTGGAAGTCCGTCTCAAGATTATGATCAGCTTTACAGAACTTTAGAGCAGATCTTTGAGCTTCTGGTGGATCCAGGAGCTGGGTTTCAAAACCTCTAACCAACTCAATTCCTCGTTAGCGCTCTTTTCAGCTATTTCAGACTGTCCATTAAGAGTTCTCATAGAATTATGTCACATCCAATTATGTCAAGATAACAACTTGATGCTTAAGTGATCCGCTCCCTGTCAACCGCCATAACTTCTTTAGTTTTGTTTACAATCTAACTTAATGGCTTCATTATTATATTATCGAATTAGAATGCAAATATTAGTTTAGCGTTGAAAGGAGCACATGCAACCGCTACCACCGGCAAATGGACGACACTTTGTAATCGTTATTTGATTACACCGATTACATTTACTTGTTCATATGTCAATAAATAAACATGTCAATAATATTGACATGTGAAACCGTTTATTATGCAAGCAAATTTCCACTTACAGGAAGCGAAGTATGTTCACAAGACAAAGCCAAACGGAAGCTAATAAAAAAGTTAGAAAAATAGTGGTAAATAATGCTTTACGGCAGTCATTTCTACCAATTTTATTATGAAGTATGACATGGTGTATGCAAATATGGTTATTCCTCGAGATATTTGCATACAGTATTGCTTCGGAAAGACGGGAGGTTGTGCATTTTGGATTTGTACAGTTAAAAGTCAAGTAAAGTATTGCATAATTAAAGGCGCTGAACTTCAAATACAACTCTGTATATGAATTTAGTAAAGGTGGCATAGTACTCGAGGATTACTTGCCTGATTGAAGTCTCTGTGGCTTTACAAAAGACTAAGGCCAACGTAATTCGCTGAACTAAGTCAACGTCGTCGTATATCTCGTACAGCTAATCGTTCCATCGACTGCGGTATTTGCCGTTGCCAATGCGCTAAGGGCCATAAATCTTCCCCAAAACCTTTCTCTGGAAAATTTGTAACGCCGACTCATCAGATGTTGTCATCGTCCATGCCTCTTCACCATATATTGTGGATGATGAGTGACTTGTAGAGTTTGGTCTTTGTTAACCCAGATAGGACTTCACTTCTCAATTGCTTACTCAGTCCGAAGTAGCACCTGTTGGCAAGAGTTATTCTGCGTTGCATTTCGAGGCTGCCATTGTTGTTGGTGTTAATCCTAGTTCCAATATAGACGATATTATCTACGACTACTATCAGCCTTCTGGATTTGAGGATCTATTAAACTTTTAAATCTTACGAAGTTTGGTTCCTCATATCCAGTCATAACTGTACATTTACGCATTAATTGCATAATTTCCTTGCCTTGCAGTTTAGCCTAATTAACTTAACACATCCGCTGAAAAAGTCATGATAGCGTCGCTTTGTGGTCTTGCGGTAAATATTTACTTTGTCAAAGGAAATTACGCATTGTAATCGGTTATTAGAAAATTAAAATGATAGAAGTAGGTCCTCTAGCCAGTTAATATTCGCATTAATTGTTGGTGAGGCGCCAGGAGGTAAACATGCTACATACAGACGACGCTTGGCCGTCTATGGAATATGAAGGAAGTGTAATCCCAGATCTTTACTTCTTGTCAGTAGTTCTTCGGGCGCTGAAGCGACTGCCTTATGTAACCACACGAAAGGCTTCGTTTTGGTATCTGCATTCCTATTGGACTTTAGGTTAGGTAGTTTAGGAGTAGGACTGATCCCAGCTTCAAACGTGACGCAGGATCCCACTTGGCCCGCTGTGAACGCTGGTTCTTTGTTATTCTCAAAAACTCCTAGATGTAGATCAGCAGACCCTTATAAACACTGAAGGCTTTGTCTTGGGATTTGGATTCTCATTGGACTTTAGGTTATGTAGTTTAGGAGTAGGGCTAATACTGCCACCAAAGGTGACGCAGGTTATGTGGCAGCATGCCACTTGGGCCGCTGTGAATAGCCTCTCTGTGATTCCCAAAAACTACTAAATATGTATCACGAGTCCCTGATAGATCGACGATATATTAAGTAAACCCGAACAATAGCTTGGAACCTAAGTTATTTTGGTCTTCGGATTTTCCTTTTTTTAAGTATATTGCTATTGTATTTCAGAGACAGGTCGACGGTTCTTCAATTTTAGTTTTCGGTGACCTCCTTTTTATATTGATAACATAGTTATTGCGCCAATGGATTCAAAACCTGCCACCTGCCATGCAAGCACCTGCAATTTTCCCTCCTTCAACACACCATTTTTTTTTAAATTTTTTCGAAATGAAGCTGTCAAGCCGCGACGCATTGGCAATGTCGACATTTGCGGGCACTTGACAGCCGCACATCAACTACTGCATCTTGTCACTGGGGTCTTACGTTATTCCCATACTTACTCTTTTCTGACTTTTTTTTGATTAGCCAAAAATGTACGACCGTGTAACCGAAGAGAGCTTCATGCGTGTCAAACCAACGAACACAAAGTGGCTTAACCCACTTCTGTGTAAGCTGACTATCTTAATATGCCTTTGGTGTGGTGCGAGTAATAAGAAATACCAATAACATATGGATATGGTATTTCGCAGCACAATCCATAATGCAATTGCCATAATTGACACTTCATAGAATTGACCAAAAATAGTAGTGAACACATTGTCGCAAACAGCATTACCTGCTAGGTGATTGTTTCTCAGCACGTTAGCCGTACACTATTGGAAAGTAGCAATTAAATTTCACATACACCACCGCGCAGACTGCGCTTCCTCAAGCGCTCGTTGATTTCTCGGTCGGCTTGAATGTCCAAACAACCGTCCACTCAGCGCCGGGTCATTAAGCTGTCCGTCCAGCTATCCATCCACGGGTTCGAGCGCCCGTCTCGCATGCCGCGCTTCGCCACAGTCTACAGTCCGTATCTCTTACCTCAATTCAACCGTTGGTCCATTTGTCCGTCGAATCCGCGCATACATCCAGCCATTGGTTCCATCGGCCAATGCGTCCGCTAGCAGCCACTTGTTCATGTCTCCTTCCGCTGCCGCTCCATCCAACCGTTCACTCATCGATCCATGCGCGCTCGGCGGAAATGACACTTGCGCTCGCCGCTTGCCGCTCGCCGCTCAAACACTCAAATCCTCTATTTGCTTGCCGGTTCTTAATGCAACAACAGGTTGTTTTATTTGATCACTGCTTGGCATTGCCGCCACGGCCGAAGTTTGCCTTGCTAGGCCGGTCACTTGCGCCAAGTGTTTGCTGGTAATTTGCCATTTTTATTGAGTGAAAGATGTACATCATAAAATGCATCTGCTGCAATTTCCATTTTTATTTTCCGATGTTTTGCATTACAGTGGTTGCCTGTGCTGTTTGCCGCTTGCCGCCTGCTTGCCATGGTAAATATTTATATCCAATAGCATTTGCTTTGCTGCGGTTTTTCATGCGCGTGTAATTACCGCTTCGAAATGGCACTAAGCATACACATTTCCACTTACATACATACATACATATATGTATGTACTGTACAGTTTAGCTATGAATGACGAGAATGTGTGACTAGCGTGGTCTATCAGCATGCATAGATATGTACTCGCATTAGGTAAGCTTATAGCAATAAAATAGGTATTCCTGACGGTACAATAATTGCGTACGCGTTGGAGTCCCAAGAAAATCTAACCTAGTATTCTCGGAATCCGCAAAACACGCCGTTTTGTTCGTGATCAAACAACGTTTTTGGATGTTCTGAATCAAAAAAGCTTTTTTAGACTTATCGGCAACTGACTGTGTTCAACAGCAGCGCTCTTACGTCATGTTCCTACAGCGCTTGCTCTTCGATGGTTCATGCTTCGCTATCAAGAAAACAAACCAAAGGGATTCTAAAGATGTCCTCATTCGCATCAAAGTCTTTAGCCTTTAGTTTTTGAACGACAGAATGGTGCGTGATAACATTTCAGAAGACTGACCCTCGGATCATATCTCTAAACAAAGCATTTCTGAGGCGGTCACCCTTCGCCGGTTTTTCGTAACTTTCAGAGCTTGGTTTGCCCATAAGGAGGTTTACATCAGAATCCAACTATATTGTATCTTGAAATGCTACAAATCGTGGTAGAAGGATGAACAGAAAATGCAGCAAAAATCGATATTAAAGGTCGGCGCAAGCATTATCCTTAAGTTTTTAGATTTTTAGACTATAAATATTGCTCTTATGGAAATCTTCAACTCGTTCAGTCCTAGATAACTTACTTTTAATCTCTTGTGGTTCAAATATCTAGGATGTGGTCTTGATTAGTAGCCTACCTAGTACAAGTTAGTGTTTAAAGCTTTGGAAAAAGCGACAGCCTCTGTTTTTTAATAAAATTCTTACGATCTTCCTTCAGTGATATTACAGATTTCAGTGACACCGATGTGTTTTACAAAGTTCGGCAGAGCGTTCCTTCTACTTGTGGTTTGAGTCTAGCTGCTCAGAAGTATATAAATTGTTCAGAAAGTTTCAGGATTCTAAGAAAAACGTAGAAAAGATGACTTTCCATAATATCTAACTCCAGCAGTCTTCTCGAGTTCTTATAGAAAAAATGATGGTCCTCAATATCAAGCTTTAGATATCTTCTTACATTTTTTAATGTCTTTCATACATCAGATCTCTGATATATTTGCCAGTTCGTGATCCCCAATGAGTTGGTAGAATTGTTAGGAATAGAACTTGGCATCCTTTCAGAGGTGAAAGTAGATGCCGACGAGGGCGGATCGATAAATTCGAGGTCCTTCACGATATAACGTTTCTAAGTATGGAGTTTGGAACAGAGCGAATGAAATTATCATTTTGATGAATAGTTTTGCAGATTAGGGATTTGTGCGAAAGCAAAGGGAGATCCAATTTTTGGATGTTATGCTTGTGTTTTGGAATCAAGGAATCGGTAATAAGGCAAGTTGAAGAACGGGGATGTGTAGACCGTTAGAGAAGAGTAGAGACAAAGACCGTTCCTACGACAGTTGGGCCTACGAAACCGGAACGGACCCGGTTTTTTTGTCCGGCCATGGGCTGTCATTTCGACAGAATTATATCGCTACAACAACAACAACAACCAGTAGAGACAAAGAAATTAGGTAATAGAAAAAATGAGAATATCTCGTTATTGTTAATGTAAAGAGTGAAAAATTAGAGAAAGAGAAAAATGATTAGTCACAAAGGATAAAAGAAGAGAGGAACATTAACTGCGGCTACTCCGAAGCTGTAATACCCTTCACACGTGCATTTCTTGTACCATATGTAAGTGTAAAAAAATGTTTATCATAATTTTGATCGGTTAGTTTGTATGGCAGATATATGCTATAGTAGTCCGATTGGAACAATTTTTTCGAAGATTATGTTGTTGCCTTCAAAAATAATTCATGCCAAATTTCGTGAAGATATCTCGTTAAATAAAAAAGTTTTCCATACAAGGTCTTTATTTTGATTGTTCAGTTTGTATGGTAGCTATATGCTATAGCAGTTCGATCCAAACTATTTCTTCGGAGATTGTTTAGTTTCCTTAGAGAATAATTCATGGCGCATTTCGGGAAGATATCTCGTCAAATAAACAAGTTTTCCATACATGGACTAGATATTGCAACATCCGTTTGTATGACAGCTATATGCTATATTAGTTCGATCTGAACATTTTCTTCGAAGATTGTACCGTTGTCTTTGCTAATAATCCCTGAAAATTTTCAGGGAGCTATCTCGTCAAATAAAAAAGTTTTCTATACAAGTTCTGTATTTTGATTGTTCAGTTTGTATGACAGCTATATGCTATATTAGTCCGATCAAAGCGATATGTTTAGAGATAGTAGCATCCACTTGAATAATAGTAAGTCTCAAATTTTGTAAACATAATTTCTCAAATAAAAAAGTTTACCATATAAGAACTTGATTTTGCTTGCGCAATTTGTATGACAGCTACTTGCTTTCGTGATCCGACATGAGGGGTTCCAATACATCAAAATACTCTTGAAGAGAAAAGGACGTCTGCCAAATTTCAGTTCGATATCTCGAAACGTAAAGTACAAATTTGCGGGTGACAGTCAGATGGAGGGTGAAGTGCCAGGTTCTGGACCGCTTAACAGATACCCTCGAAAATAACGGCATGTCAACACATAACCGTTATGCAAGATTCATATTATTTGTTTCTTTTATCTGCTGCTAAATTATAGTTGCCGTCTACTTTTTAAGGCTCTCGAATCTAAGCCTAAGCGTCTAAGTTGGAGCCATGCTCTCTATTCTTCAAAAATCGCAATGCAAAGGTCACGTGATGCGCAAGCAAACACATGCGCAGCTAGGTATTATGGATTTAGGTTGCACCTCGGAAAGCATTTCGCTTAGAATTTTCTCAGATGCTTTACAAAGCCGTCAATAAGCAGAGCAAAGACGAAAAAAGGTTATAGAAATATATGTGTGTGTGTATTTGTAAATAACTATGAGTAAATGTGTGCTTGTGTGTATCTATATATGGTATATATACATGTATGTATGTGTGTATATTTTTTTTCTCGCGGCTTTGCAGTTGATTGAACTTTTATACACATTAGCAGCGTGAACTAACAGCCTAGATGCTGTTGGCCGCCAGCGCATGCGGCAGCAGGTGAGTCAGCTAGCGGGGCGGCAAGAAGCTACAGAAGAAGAAGCAGCAGCAGCGCACAGTTTGTCAGTGCGGCGAGAATGCCAAGCGGAAAATGCAAAAAATATGAAGCAATAAACAGAAAAAAACCAACAACAACAAGCACGCTGGATGCTACAACTCAGTTGTAAGCGCGCGCGTGTGTATGTGTGTGTTGGGAGCTGTAAGTTTGTTGACTGTTGCGGCTGGTTGCGCGTTCTATGACGCCACGGCTGGCTGTCAGGCCATTCAACTGACATATACTTGAACCTTTCCATCCAGCGTTGCATGCCACTTTGCAGCCATAACGCTTTGCTGTGTATGCAACAGCAAAAAAAAATACCAGCAACAGCAACAACAGCAGCAATGTTGCAACTTGCGCGTTGCTGGCCAAGAATTTGTTCTGCGGCTGCACTTGATGATTACAATTTCTGCAAATCTATGCAAATAAATTACGTATCATTGCAATCAACCGACAGCGCGCACAATAAAAACAACAAATATCACAATAATAACAATGTAACATGCCGGCGCATTGTTAATGTAGTAGCGTACAGCTATAAATGCATAAGTGTCTGTGCGCATGTGTGTGTGCGATTGCTTGCTTGAGATGTTGTGGAGGCATATGCGGCGCCTGCGCATCGCTGCGCATCAAAAACAACAATAATTACAAATAAATAGCGAGACGGTAGGGAAATGCGCGCTTCAAAAAACAACAATAACAATACGTCAATATTACGGGCAGCAATAATAAAACGGCGAAATGCCATATAAACAAGCATAAACAACGAAGAACAACAACAAAAACAGCATTCAGTTGCAACAACAACAGCATGCCATACAATCACACTATAAATAACAACAAAAATGCGCATAATGCGCGCCGCACTTAGCCGCAATAAAATGCCGCAGCAACAAGCATGCTACAACAACAATAACAACTATAACAACAATGCAAAACTAGAATAGTAAAAGCCTTGCATGCTGCTGCGGCGCAAATTTGCAACCAAGAAACGACACCATCATCATCAAAGCCATCAAATCATCAACAATCAAGCATTCGGCCTGCCGACGAAGTAGCCAGCACGGCCAAACGCGCGTAGCGACAGTCGCAACGACAATGCAACACAATATGTACAAGCAATGCAGCATTGCAGCCGATGATCAGCCGCACCGTACCTGCAATGCAACGTGGCAACGTCCTCAACTTAGGCTCGGCGATCGCCGATCGCCGATCGGCGTTTGGTGTTTGGCGTTCAGCGACCGGCGACCAGCAATCGCCGCCCATCAACAATCATCATCAGCAACGTAATCAACGTCAATTGAAATTACGCACGTCATGCTGCGGCTGCGGCAAGTTGCAGCAAACGTTAGAAGTTGCAATGTACGCGCGATTGAGTTTTGCAAATTGCCGCATGGCGGCTGTAAATCGCAAAAGGGGTAGCTGTCCATCTATCGACATATGCTTAGTGCCCACCAAAGGTTATAAAGCGTTGCCAGACTGTGGTGCATACGTGGGTTAAGACTTCAATTTTAGGTAGCCTAGAGAATCTACGCAAGCAGTCAGCGACTCTTGTTTTCGGAATGGTATCCCAGAAATCAGCATTGTTCCGAGTTTTTAGCCTCACGAAGCGATTGAGAATTCAATATTGGTAGACGCAGTTCAAAATTTACTTCGTAAGCTCGGTTGTTTCTTTCCGTTTCAAGAGTTCTGTCAACGAAATCGCAAAAGGTGTAGCTGCTCGTCCATCGACGTATGGTTAGCGTCCACCAAAGCTTATAAAGAGTTGACACACTGTTGTTGTTGAGCTATGATGTCAATTTAAGTCTTCTGGAGAATCCACTCAAATAGTCGGCAACTCTCTTTTTCGAAATGGGATCCCAGAAATCAGCGTTTTACCGCGCTTTTAGTCTCACAAAGCGTTTGGGAATCTGAAAGTAGATGCTACTATTCTAGATTTTCCTCAAAAATACACTTATTGAGGCTTTAAGCTAAGGTTTGGACACGTTTTACTTATTTAGCGAAGCCCCTAACCTTAGGTATCTGTTTAAACAACTTGCAAAGCCTTCCTTTGCTTGGAAATGTCTTATTGGAGTTCAGAGAAAGTTCAGAGCTCTCGGCTACATCTGTTCAACACAATAAAGAAACTGATTCTCTCATCTATCTCTCAATTTATAGTAAAAACTCATTGTTTTCCAAATGCCTATCTTTTTGGGCCGAGCTTCTAAGCTTAGATCCTTCTTTTTCTTTACTGGCGTAGAACCGCTTACGCGGTTATAGCCGAGTTAACAATAGGGAGGTCTCTCATCCGTGGCTGTTGGTAATTTTTTACTGGGGGCGTTTTTTTACATGGCGGGCTCCAAACCCAGCGCACAACCTTGTGGAGGGGATGCTTCGCCTTCTCACGTTAGTCGGCTTTAAAACGGATGTTCTTTGGCTACCCATAGGGGACTTGGTCTATGACCAGAAGTTGTGAGCTTCTTGAGAAATATGTAAAATAATCGTTTCTGGCCACTCCAAAGAGAATGTGAGGTTATGTTGCTTTAAGTTACACGGTTTTTAGGTTATATTGTTACAGCGTGGAATGATTATCTCATCTGTTCGGTAAAGGAACTACTTTCCAGTCCTTTCATTTAGTACTTTATATGAGGTGAAGATCATAGCTTTAAGATTATGTTACTTTAGTTTGGAATGATAGAGCTCGACTACATGTTCACCAAAACCATTAGTTGGTCTTCATAACTATTAATTGAGGTTAAGAAACGATTTTTTTAGGTTATGTTACTTCAAATTAGACTGATCACCTCAACTGTTGTGGAAACTGACAGATTTCTGCTAGCTAAACTCAGCAGTTAGCCATTCACGGTCCAGCTGAGCTTCAGTTTATATTGTAAGCTCCACTATTTCTGTCTGTAAGCCTTCGAAACTTTACTTTGCAGGCAACTTTAGTGTACTTAACAGCTTCGAGTGATGCACAGCACCCTTACTTTTTACGAAAAGTTGGAAAATAAAAATGAAAATAAGATAAACGTTAACCTGGACTCGCTTCAGGACTTTAATACCCTGTACAGGTGTATTTCTGAGAGTATAAAATGGTATACAAAATTTTATCTTGATTTTGATCGTTCAGTTTATATGGCAGCTATATGTTACAGTCGTCCGATTTGAATAATATGTTCAGTGATTGCACCGTTATCTTTGGCAATAATCCAAGCCAAATTTCTTGAAGATATCTTATCAAATAAAAAAGTTTTGAATACAAGAACTTCATTTACATTGTTCAATTTGTATGGCAGCTATATGCTATATATAGTTGATTATTTATATCCATATATACTTTCTGGGGTCTCCGAAGATTTCTTTTGGGTGTTACAAATTTCGGGGCAAACTTAATATACACTCTTCGGGGTATAAAAATGAAGAAAGCGAAACTCTACTTATGCCCTTTTTGCCATTTTACCACTTTTTGAGCATACTTTCTACAATTTCCTATCTATTCAATGCGCTTAGTTGCGCCATTCTAGCAATTAATCAACTAATTTGTTGGCAGGCGAATTCGGTTGTTATTGTTGTTGCATTAGTGTGTTGGCGTCTACCAGACACACACTTGGCGTATAAAGCATAAAAAATTAATATAATAAATATGCAATGCAAAAGCGATGGTGTAAGTAGGAATGTGTATGTATATACATATATATATGTATATATCCTTTCCCGAACAAATGAGATAATATGTCTGTATATATGCCTATATATACAAAAATGTATAAACATATCTCTACCAGCACTCACGCAATCGCTTATGTATATGCAACGGTTAAATTGAAAGGCTTTCTCACTACTGCATGATTTTTTCTAAGCTTGTATGCTTCAATATATGTATATATATAACTATTATATATACATATGTATGTATATACATACAAGCATGTGCGCACTATTTGTCCATATATAGCCGTTTTGGTTATCGCATTACGGTACCCGGTAGCGCAAAGTTCAAATAGCCATTGGCAATTTGGGTCAAAGAGTCAAGTGTGCGTGCTGCATTCGGTTATGTAAGTGTGCGTAGGCATGGATGCAGGCACATACATGCATGCGAGTATGTATGTAGCTGAGATATAAATGACTCAAGAGAATGTAGCTCGTAGCTATTAAATGGCCATATTTAGTTGCTTTTGCGCGTGTCAATGAACTCGCAGAAATTTGCAATGATTTGTGAGTCGGAAAATGATCAGACTAGTGTAGGATGGATATTTTAAATACAAGAAAATTCCAAAAAAAAATATATTAATACAAAAAACAAATTAAATAATAAAATACTTTCATTTTGTCAGAAAAATCAAAATTTTTTATAGAGTATTAATCGATAGAAAAATTTCTTTTTGATAAGTCCTATCTATTTTAGCATAAAATACGTGTCACTACGATACTTTTATCGATTTTTACAGGAATGTACCTATCGCTAAAAAAAATTTTATTTTATTTTTAATTTTAATTTTTGTCTGCAAAGACAATTTTTTATGGATTATTTATCGATATACATATAAAATATAATATTAAAGATACTGGTATCGATAAGTTTTCGATGAACGAATTTATGAATAATTAAAATTATCGATTTTCGAACAGAGTGAAACCAACAAGCTCACTAAAAAAATGTCTCTAATATTGTAATTTAGTCAAGAAAGAAAATAGATGATCAATTATAAAATAAGCATCAGCAAAATATTTGTAGAATATTTCCAACTAGGATTTTTAAATGATTATTCTCAAATCGAATTAAAATTTCTTGCAAATATTTTTGCTGTGGTTAACAAAAACTAAAATTTATCGATAATTTATCGATCATACATGTGATTATTAAAACTTATCGATATTAAAACTATCGTCTTCATCTCCAAAAAATTGTTTGACAAACAGTCTTCATTCATGAATTAAAATTTTTTTAAATATATCGATATTTTATCGTTCATAACTATGATTATTAAAACTTATCGATAGCTGAATATGATAATAGCTAAAGTAGTTCTCCGAACAATAGTTTTAATTTTTTACTAAGATACAATTTTTAGCTATAATTTATCGATATATACATACGTATATGATGAATTCGGTGTTTGTGTTTTTAATTGATTATTCTCACATCTGATAATGTTTTTTGCGAATATGTTAGCTATTTTTCGCAATAAAGAAAAAATTTGTCGATATTTAATCGATAATATCTATGACTATAAGAACTTATCGATAACAAATTATGTAAAAAACTTTTTTAGTCAATAATCTTAATTTTTCTTAACTAATCGATAATTTATCGATTTTTATATTAGAACTTTCCGATAGTAAAATTATCATGCTCACTTCTAAAGACGATCTTGCACCAGTATTCTTAATTTTTCATACAAAACATTTTGTTACTTTTTTCAAAACTTTTAGCTTTTGCCACCGCTTGAATACCACTTCAGAGTACTTTCACTCACTTATATCTTTTAATTGCGATGTAAGCAGAAAAAATCTAAAAAAAATCGATAACGTTTAAATTTCTTTACCTTTGATATCACCGCCTATAACTTTTTTCCTCATTATCAATCTATTTTTCCTCACTCTCCCCCAGTTTTCAGCTGTCGTTGTGGCTTCTAAGGCGTAACAGCTTTGTATTTTGCAAGCAATCATTCATCTTTTTTCCAGCAGCACACTGTGCCAACATCTACATTGCTTGACAACATAATTTCTAATTCATTCTTGGCATAAAAAAGCTGCAAAGCGAACGAAAGAAACTTCATTGCATTCTATGAATGCTTATGAATTCAGTATAGTTGTTGTAATTTAATGTTGTGATATAGCCTTATATATAGACATACATATGTATGTAATGACTCTAGCTAATTTCTTACAACAACAACATTGTTTATTTGCTTTATATATGCATATATAGTACATATGTATATAATAGGTATGCTGAGTTAAAGTTTGTCGCTTAAGTCTTTTGTTTTTTTCGCGCTTTTGTCGCTGAAGACGCCACAAAGCGATTGGTTTTGCAAAAATGCTATTGGTCATTGCTTAAATCGATTTGTAATTACTGCTTTTTTGTTTTATTAGCATGTGACGAGTCATCATTTACATAAAAAAAATACAAATGGAATGTATGAATATATAAATAAAGGCAAGATTTAGAGTGGAATTTAGTAGAAAACATGTCTAGCTATAAAAGTGTTATTGTGTGAAAATTTGATATAAAATTCGGTTCTTTCTAACCAAGAGAATTTTAATTTAAGAATTTTATTTATTTGTAAATTGAGCAGAGCTTTCGAGACCGTTCCCGATTTATTAAAACTTTCAAAGGCTTTTGAGCCTCTATTAATTGCAATTCCCACACAGTCTTCTCTACATTTTCTAAATTTCATTGATTGTATTTTTACACTGATTCCTTTACTCTTTATTTTTCTCAAATTTATAAAAGATCGAAAGATTTTCAAAAGCTTTGCAGTCGGCTAAACTAAACTTTTCTGAGTTTTACCTAATAATATATCTGCATTAACAACTTTCAGCAGTGCTTTTCAAGTAATAAATTAAGCTTAAAAAAAGCTCCTAGGTAAACGTCAATAGATTTTGGTGAGCTTTTAGCTTTAACTAATATAAAATTCATTTTGAGAAGGTTGCTAAGGTCATCTTTATTGTCTATTTCCTCTCAAATATCTTTTTTTAGTATTTACAGATTTTCAAAAGCTCACGTTTAGTGTTAGAAAAGCTCTGCAGACAAGCCAACTTAAGTTTATTGCCTTTTATCTAGCTGTAATCTAGAATTAGTGAACTTTTAAAGCGCTCCTTACGTCAACAAAAAGCTCAAAGCACAAGCTCAGCAAGCTAACTGAAATTGGTTTATAAAAGCTTTACTTACTCCTTTCTAATTCTTACATGTAAGTATGGTTTAGTTTTACACTTAATCACTTCAGTTGTACGAAAGCTCACAAACTAGTTTTAAAAAAACCCCAAAGCCGACTGACTTACTTTATCTCCGATTTGAAAAAGCTCCAAAGTAGACTTAAATTTAATTTAAAATTTTATTTTACATTATGGACTTCTTGTAGTCATTTTAAAGTCAAAATATAGTTTCTTTTATAATTCACTTGAAAGCTTACAGGTTTAAACTAACTCTGAAAGCTCTTTTCTTATCCAATTGTATAAGATAATTTTAATACATGGCATCCTTTTAGACATCTACTACGTCACTCTTCACATATGCGAAAACTCTCCCCTAAGTTTTCATTGCTTAATTCACTAAAAAGCTTATAGTCTCAAACCAACTGCGAAAGCTCTCTTTTTATAATCCAATTAAAATAGGTGGTATCCATGTTTCTTCTTGTAATCAATTTCGTCATAAAGTTTTCAGTTGATTTTGCTTCTCAAATATGTGAAAGCTCTCTGATAAGCTTAAAAAGCTTCAAAGCGGGCTTGAATTTTCTTTTTGAATCATTCCACTTTTATAGTATAACATTATGTACTACTGTTAGTATTTTTAAAGTAAAAATAAAGTATATTTCATAACTCACTTGAGCTTTCCAGTTACTAAGTGCACCTAGAATGATGTGAAAGTGTCCCTAAGCCCATAACCAAAACCATATCAGTGTAACACCACTTTTTCCAATAACGAAGAATAGAGAAAAGTTCTTTTATCTGTGCCCTAACTATAAAATTCGACTAAACGGTTTTGTGCAGCTTTGCCGCCGGGTATTGTTGCAGTGGATGCTGGCTTGGATGCGCTTCTCCATTGTGGTGACAAACAATCTGTCATAGTCTGCGGCTTATAAATGTGTGGACATATGCATGTGTGTATATATCGGTGTGCGCATTGCGAGACATTCTCTAAGGCTGGGTAAGCCAGACAGTGATTTGCCGGCTTTCAAACATAGGCTTGTGTATATGATTGTTTGTATGTGCGCTTGTGCGCTCGAGCAAATGTGTCCGGCCCTCTTCCCATATTTGTGCGGTGAAATGTAGGTCAATCGTCAAGGTAACTTTCATTTAACCCAAAAAGCACCGGGCGTAGGCACTCACGCACACACACATACATACACATGCTTGGATGATGAATCGGCTGCCACACAAAAGCCGATAGAAGCAGCCCAACTAACGCTACTTCTAAATCATAATTTCATACTAAATTTCCAGCAACTACAAATGGTCAGTATTTAAGCAGCATTAAAAAGCTGAAAAAAGCTTTAGAAAATCGGCGCAGCGAAATGCTGAAAGAAATATCAGAAAACGAAACAAATTACTTGCGCATGCGGTTGACTGTGGCGGACGTGAAAGGAAAACAACAATTAAGACCACAAGAACACACAAACAAACACATTCCCGTACAGCGGCCCGAAGGTTTTCACTTGCCGTATTTTGGCCGCAGTGCAGAACATTTATTTTTTCCAACTGATTCTTAACAAAAGTGGTCATTATGCCGCTGTCGGTGCTAATTGGACTGCAACAAGTGTGTGGTAGCACGCAAAAAATAGCAGATGAGCAGCAAGGCAGCGTGGAGAATAGAGCATAAAGGAAGTACGAAACGAATGATATATGAGTAGGGGGGAACAGAAAAAGCAAAAAACAGGTGCCATATCAGTTATGCGACGGCGGTCAGCGCACGTACACACATACACATATACAAACATAAACAAAACGCTGCTTAAAAAATCGCAAATGTCAGACACGAGCTGCTTAGTAAGTGACTAAGCTGCTCCATATCTACTAAAGTAACTATTTGGCACATACCAAGCAGCTTATTATGAGTGTAGAGATACCTTATGCGAAATTTTGTAATCAGAAATTATGAAAAAAGTTATAAAACAACAACAAACTTAAAAAAGGCTCGAAACTCCTCTGGTCTAAAACTGTTTTAAAAGCATACAGATTTTGACATTAAAAACTGTTTAAATTTACTAACAATTTGTAAGTGCTATGAAAAATGCCGTAAAATTATTAATAAAGCTCAACAACTCTTCTGGTCAAAAGCTTTTTAGGCAACTGAAAGTTTTGACTTTTGAAACTAAATGCATTTGTTAACAATTTGTAAATGCCATGAAAAATAAATAACCTCAAAAGATCGTCTGGTCAAAAGCTTTTTATCCGGCTGAATACTATGTTAAATTGTTTAACAATTTGTAAATGCTAAAAAAATTGCGAATTAAAAATATGACTAAAACGGCTCAAAAGCTCTTCTGCTTGAAAGCTGTTTAGGCAGCTTAAAACCTTTGACATTTTAAACTATGATAAATACATTTGTTAAAAATTTGTAAATGCTAAAAAAATTGTATATAAGAAAAGCTCAGAGCTCCTCAGCTCGCAATCGTTTTAGGCAGCTTAAAGCTTTGGATATTCAAAGCTGCTTACACTTTCCAAAAAATTTATAAATGCCATGACAAATATCTCTAAAACAATTAAAGAGATGTATAAAAGCGTTAAATCTCAAAAAATCTTTTGGCACCAAGAAATACATACATACTTTTTTAAAAAAAATAAGAGTACCTTTTTGGAAAAGTGCTTAAAAAATATATACAGAATGCTAAATACAACAAAAGCTTTAGTTGTTAAAAGCTCTTTCAGTAGCTTTTAGCGTGGGGTTTTACTAAACCAAATTGCTTAACATTATTTAAATCTTGTTGCAAAAACTATAAAAAAAAATTGAGCTTTGCAGTTGAAAGCCCTACGGAACCGGAAAATGAGCTTTTTAAGTAGGCTGCATAATGTCGTAATATTTTTATTATTTCATTTCAACACACCTTTAAAGGTTCTATTTCATTAAATTTATGATTTATAAAGCTTTTAAGCTTTTGGAGCTTTTAGTCAAAAACTTTCCTATTTTTATCCAATTGAAAATAAATGTTGTTTTTTTATTTTTTTTTTTACAAAATAGAGCTTTGAGCTGAAAGCTTTGAGCGCTGAGAGCTTTTGAGCCAAAAGTTGAATTTATTTAAAGCTTATGCAGGAGTGTTCGTTCTGCTTATCTGAGCTTTTAGAAATGTTTACAAGTGTCATACTGCTTCTAAGCTTTTATCCTAAACTTTTTCCAAAAATTAAATAAATCGAACTTTTTATATTTATAAAAGCTTAGAGTTTTCTTTTGCTGAACAATATTTTAACCGAATTATTGTTTTGAGCTCTCATCTCACTGGTATTCTTAAAACTCGTTTATATATTTTTCTTTAAGAAGTTTTAGATTTATCAATGATTAGTAACTCCCTTATATGGTATTCTATCTCAATCTTTCATTCTCTGTTTTTCACTTTCCCGCTGGGTCAGTTACTGCTGCTGTCTGAAATTTAGCGCTTTACGCCTGAGCGCACACTTGTAAGCCCAGTTAAGCTGTTGTTGTCACATTTATGCCATATTTATGATTATTTCTTTGATAAATCCCTGGTCTGCCAAGCGGCCAACTAACCGGCTCGCTTGCTTTTCTTTCGGATCTATACTCTCGGCTTTCTTGTATAGCGCTCCGACTCTTTTTTAGCCAGCAGCCAGCTGTTTTTGGTGACTTATGGGGTCAGCACTTTGTTATTAGCTCCGAATGGGCCGAACGTTGGTGCGGCTGCGCTGTGTGTGAAATGGCATTAATTTCATTCTTGACGCTTTAATTGTTAACAAGCTCTGCAGCTGCCACACTTGACGCTGCTAATTTGTTATTCTGCATTTGTAAAATGCTTATTCTTTTGTTTAGAAGAATTGGGCATTTGTTATCTACCTTAGTTCTGGTAATTATAACTGTGCCAATTCTAAAGCAGTGGCAAAACACATTAATTCTAAACGATAGACGGGTGTGTGTCAGGTATGAGAGCATGATTTGAAGAGACTTGGCACACGCGACAAAATGTTCGTTATTCACAGTTATGAGAGCGTTCGAAAGGAAAGTGTGAAGAATTTCGCAACACAATTGATATCTAACGGTAAAGCTGGCACATGTAGAAGCCTGAACAGATCTAAAGCGTGAGAACTAGGCATTCTATAAGGCATCTGATCCCGGCTAATACCACAGAGATGAGACTCTGGACAAGTTAACTTTTAATGGCATAATTTTCTTTTAAACTTCCATGAAAAGCATTGAACGTCTTGATATTCGACCGCGATAACTTTTTCTTTCTAAGAAAGAGATTGTGTTGAATGACGTTTAAACCGTGATTCTTAGTCTATCTTTTCCGCAGCTGAGAGCTCTGGATTGTTAAAGTGAGCTTTAGGTACAGACGTTCTTGGAGCTTAGTTTATTCTCTTCCCAACTTTTTTCCTGAATTTTTTGAATTGATTTAAATTGATATAAATACCTGCAGTTTTGGGGAGCTTAGAAGTAGAAATTGGTAAAGCCGTAATCTCTGCGGTTTCCGAAGTAAGTACATATGTTCTTAACCTGAGAAAACTTAGGCTATGCTCAGCACAACACAGCTCCTCTGCTCATTTCATGTATCTTAAGATCCAAAAACAACTGCTGTTCCATGGAGCTTGAAATTCGAGCCTGGTACTTTCCAAGATTTGACAAAGATTACAATATTGCTTTGAACAAAAAATGTGATGATACTAGACAAACCCGTTTCCCTGCCTAAATTACTTCATTTTGAATTAAAAAATATGGCACTATTCCATATCACTCACGCTTTGCTGCATATTGCGGTTTCTAGTCTAACTGTGTGACTTTCTAAGCTATCGATCAATCGGAAAAGCTACCAGTTCATAATTACGAACTCTTCCTGCATGCTCCCTCGCAGCTATAAAATCACCACAAATAAAGAAATTCCAGTCCAAATTTGCACGCTTTCCACGAAGATCGCTTACGGTATGCTGCGATCGATCAGTTCTGCGCTCAGTCAGCTCACGTTATCTCTACAAGCTACACGATCGGTTGTCGCACAATTTCACCGCATTTGTGTGGTGGCAATTGAATTTCCCACATTCCCGCCTGCCGAATGCCGAATGCAGAGTGAACCGAACACTAACACGATTTGTCGTCGCCGACTACGTCGTTGGCTACGAGGAGCGCGCCGCGTTCGACACACAGCAATCAGCGCAGGTTTGATTGCTTGATTGTCTGATTGTTGCTGCTGTTTTGCTGATAGATCGCTGATATTCATTAAGAAAAAGGAAATGAAAAACGAGAAACCGGCTTTGCGTTCTAGTTGTCGAGCGCTTGTCGCCCATTTGCTACCGTATAAAATTTATTAAATTTGTTTTTATATTGTTTTTGTATTTATTTTCTGCTTTTGGTTTACTTTGCTGGCGTCTTTCAATGTTTTTCCGCAGTGACAAGCCAAGCAGCGCTCGACGTTGCGCGTTTGTACGTTTGGCGTATAGAATTGAGCCGAGTCACATTTGCCCGCATTACCCAAATAAGCCGAAAACGCTTATGTATTTTCTTTTTCAGCGCTGCGCTGAAAAATTGTAGTGCGGCAAAACGTGAAACTGGTTGGATATGCGCCGCCAGCAACAGCGCAGATGCGTTTGCGATTTAAGCACATCTTCTTAACTGCGGTTGCTGTTGTTGTTGTTTGATTGCTGTGTTGCTGCTTACGGCATAGCAGCGCGGCTTGATTTGTGTTCATGCCTTACAAGTTTTATTGTGGTTGTTTTCATTGTTGTTGTGTTTTTTTGGTGCTGTTGCGCCCACTTACTCGCAGTTCAACTCGCCGCTTTGTTGTTGCGAGTTGTGAATTATGGTTTTGTTGGCAATTTGTGGCAGTATTATTATTGAAGAATGAAAATCGCTTTTAAAGTATTGAGTTGGTGGCTAAGTAGAAAAGTAGAAATGCTAAAAAAATTACAGTTTAGGTAAAAATAATAAATAAATATTGCAGAAGCCAGCAGCCGATGAGACACTACCAGTTTTGCTGCAGATAATGTATTTTTATGTATTACATGTGTGTGAACATGTGAAATATGTATTTCAGAATAAATTTCTACTTGTTTGTGAATCCCGAAATTTCGGGATTTGAAGAATATTATTTCGGTATTCTTCGGGATTACGTTAAAAGCAAATTCTAAAAGATATTTTATTATTTTCAAAAGTTCTTTTGGTTTAAAGTACTCTATCAGGCCCCAATTTAGAGACCAACTTGGATTGGAGTCAATGAGTTTTTATGTATAACATGTCTGTGAAGGTCTAAAATATCTAATTTAGAGTAAATTAGAGCTACTTTTTAAATACCGAAATTCCGGGATTAGAAAAAAATAATTTCAGGATTCGTCGGGATTTTTCGGGATTTTTTTCGGGATTAAAAACAAATTTTAACTAATATATTATTATTTTCAAAAGTTCTCTTGGACTTACATATCTATGTACATATATGACCCTTTTAAACTATATTTTTTTATTTTTATCAGTTCTTTTGGTTTAAAGTTTAAGCTCTATCAGGCCAATTTAGAAACCAACTTGGATTGATTATTCTTACTTATGATGTGTCATGTGTGTGAAGGTGTAAATTATGTAATTTAGAGTGAATTAGAGCTATTTTTTAAATCCCGAAATTTCGGTATTAGAAAAAGGTAATTTCGGGATCGGTTTGGATTTTTCGGAATAACGTTTAAAACAAATTTAAGCGATATTTTAGTATTTTAATAAGTTTTTTGCTTTGAGTGGTTTTGGACAAGTGATGAAATTTCGGGTTTGGAAAAAAATAATTTCGGGATCGGTCGTGATTTTTCGGAAATACGTTTAAAACAAATTCTAAGTGATATTTTTATATTTTCAAAATTTTTTTGGCTTATATAACCCTATCAGACCTCGATTGTGGCAACTATCTCGGTTTGGATAGTTTAGTATATTACTGGTCAGCAGTGATAGTCTATACTAAAACATATGATATACTAGACACATATTCTACGCTTTGATAATTGACCGAAAAACATATCTTTAAGCCATAGAAGATCGCTCCAAGAATTTCCTAAGACCACAGTTTAGACATGTTTGCATCTGTCATGTTTTGAAGAAGCTTTCTTAAACTTAAATAAGCTCTCTTCCACTTTGCTGTGATGATTTTAATGAACGTAACCTGTAGAAATGAGCTCCATCCGTCCGAAAAGAGCAATAGTCAGACCGAGTTCGACTGTAGCGGTTTGACTGTAGTCGAACTTGGTCTGACTGTGAAAGGAGAGGTTAAGGACAAGGTTTAGAAAGTATGATCAAAACAAGCTCAATGTCTGCGTTCAAATTGAGCTGAAACCCTCTTCTTAGTAGGAACGCTAAGATGGATATTAACATCAATAAAATGAGCAGAAAGTTTGAAGCCTTGCGACCACTGAAACTGCACAGCTTTCAAGAAACCGTTGATCATTTCCTGCGCCAAATTTTCCAAAATTATTCTCAATTTAATCAGAACCGTTTGGTTTTAATTGAAAGAACTGCCACGCTGTGTGCGTCACCTTCATTTCCTGGTTGCTTGCGTGCGGCCACCAAGTACTGCTCTACCGCCGTCAAGGTCGCAATGGCTTACCCCCACGAACTCTTAATCGATCGACCAATCAGTGGCTTCGACTATTAAAAGAAATCCAGCTTAGATAATTATACGGAATGATTGCCAGCAGCGACTAATTGTACGCCACAAACCACGTACAACGATCAATTGCGTTCTTCATGCAGGAATTCTGAAGATCACCATGCCACACGCTGCTCAAAGCGCGCGTAATTTGGAAAGTTGTTGTTAGCTGCCGCCTGTAGCTGCCTCTTACACTACAAATGCATTTTTTTCACCCAGTCCAGCTTGTCGCTTGATCAGCATTGCGATCGCGATCGCTGTTGGTGGCTATTGTTGTTGCGCTGTGCCACTCACTCACTGCCGCTTTATACGCGCTGCAGTTCTTTGTGTTCTAAGCCGCAAACGCTGAAAATACAATTATCTTACATTTAGCGATCGATAACGATCGGCGACAGCAATGTTCGGCGGTTGGCGAAGGTGCTGCAGCTACATACACGGCAGCTTCAAACAGTAGCGTGTCTGTTTACCCCAACTTACCGATATGCTTCCGCTTCATTATATGCTCCAACGCTTTTCGGTTTCTATTTGCTTTATGCTTGACTTTCCAAGTCACTGTTGGGCTTTGCTTTTAGTTGGCGAGTTTAAATACGCCATTACCCTCATTTCTGTGCTCAATTTTAATTGTTTTCCGCCCGTTACCCGCAACCAGCCCACAATAGTATGGAAAATGGAGCGAGAAAAAACAATCGGTTTATTGGTAATCACTGTTTGGTTGAGATTAAAAGTGTCGATACACAAGCGATGGCGCGTCTACCGCCATACCGCCAGCGTGGGACTGGGGCGAGTCCAGCAAAAGCTAGAATTGATTTGCCGATTCGTTATGCTCCACAATGCTACCTGCGGTTGGCGGTTGTAGTCCAAGTAATCACTTTTTACTATTTATATTTTTCTCTGTTGGTCTTCTTAGTAAAAGTGTTTCTGTGCAGTCTGGGTCTCTGTGCCAGGCGGATGCAGTGCAGCGGGTGCTGACGGCGACGATTAGTCTTAAATGTGGAACGCTGCTGATACTGAGCGTTTGATAAGAAAGCATGGCGAAGTTTTAAGTAGCAAAAAATGAAAGAAAACTAGAAGCGGACAGGTACAAGTTGACGGCATTCCATTACAACTGATCCAGCAAGCGAGCAGTCTTAAAAAATTCCATTGTAGGAAAACAATCGCCAGTGCGAAAAGGAGGAGTGGTGAAGTAGTGGCTACTGACATACCGAGATATGAGAGCAAAGCTACCGAAGTCTACTGTTTGAGACCAAAAGCTTTATATTAGAAGCTGGGGGATTAGTCAGCATAAAGGTCGCTATAATCCAACCATCCGAAATGTAGAAAAAAAAATCGCCCGAAACCGCGAAAAAGAGGAGTGGTGAAGTAGGGGCTACTAACATACCGGCTATTCAACGCGATGTGATACCAAAACTACCGAAGTCTACTGCCTGAGATCAAAACCGTCGTATTAGAAACTGGGGGATTAGTGAGTATAAAGACCGATATAATCCAAGCATCCGAAATTAATTCCGATACCAATGTATAGTACGTCAAGCTCGGTCTCGGTCACAGCAGACCAAACATAGCCTTAAAGGAAAATTTTTGGAAGGTAAAGGGTTAGAAGGACGCATTTGAATGTATCCACGTATTCGTAACGAAGTCATAAAAAGTCCACTGCTCCTCAGCCACAATTAAATTTGAAGAGAAAGTACTCTTTTATTACTTTTTTAATGGTTTGCTACTCTTTTATTACTTTGTTGGTGAAAAATATCCAACAGGGCTAAAAAAAGTTTTTCGACTAAGTCTTAATTCGAACTGAATGTTAAAGATGTAGTTTTCTTCTTCGAAATTATCTTGTCTCATCAGAAACATCTCTTCATGTAATCACTTCTGCTTGTCTGCTCTCCGCTGCGCATCTTTCCTCCTATCTCATTAACTTCAGCTAGAAAATACCTAGTCAACGCTGTTTGGAATGGATTTCTTCCCGTCCAATGTGAACTAATTTTAGACGTGCTCATTTCGATTTACCGCATGCAATTCCGTACTGTCCAAAATGGTGTGAATGTTGATTAATTGACAGACCAACACAACAATAGCACCCACGACAAGCTAGGGCTGGATATGGAGCTTAAGCGGACGTACAGAGGAAAGCGTACGCTGCAACACATAGCGGGCTCACTGGTCGAGCCACTGACATTGATGTCCCGCTGATTGGCCAGTGTGTTGTTGGGGAACCAACGACTTTGCAGAGCTAACGCGCTGTCATCTAGCTTTCATGGCTGATGATGATGTTGTTAACGCTAGCATTCTTCCACTCAACTCAAGTTTGTTTTTTACTTTTTCCTTTGTGACCCCTGGTCTGTTGGTAAGTTGTGATTTGCCATTATTGTACTTTATGTAGTTTTGCAAGTACTCGTTCATTTCGCTTGGCGGCAATCGTGCGCGCTGACAGCGTAAATTACCCAAAGAACGTGCGAGCGCTGAGACGAGGATCGCCATAGCTCAGCCGTTCGTACGCTTAGCCGTTGGCTTTGCTCTATTGCGACCGCGTGAGGACCGTCGGTATGTACGAAGTCCGTCAACGGCAGCTTGCGCATCGCATTCAACCGTGCCACAAGGCGTTCCCACTAGATAAGTTCGCTCACTGCTGCAGTTTGCCTTCATCAATCATACAAATTGTTGGCAATTCATAATTTTATGGGTCGCTAAACAAAGCCGCCACGAACAACCGAATGGCGGCAACGAAAGCTCAACATGGCAATGGGTTTGAGTCGACAGTGAGCAATCAGCGGTGTTGGTGTCGCAACCGGCGTTCAATTTGACTGCCCTGAGTTCGCAGTGCCCGTCTACTTGCAGGTTTGGAGAGTTCTATGCGTTCTGCTTCTTCCTTTGCAACTTTCCACATTTTTGCACTAACCTCATCCATCCCTGTAACCCTGTACTGTATTTTTACACATGCCACATACCGAGCTCTCAGTCAAATCGGCGTCCATGAGAAATCCTACTTTACAGTTCTCAACCGGCGTACCGCAAATGATTTTTGTATGCAACTAAGCACCTAATTTCCCTAGCCTCAATCATTCTAGACAACCAAAGGTTGCGCTGCTTCGGCGTACTACTTGCAGCGTGCTGCCGACTTGCGGTTCTTTGGTTTTGCCAATCAAAGCGTCAAGCCAAATTAGCTGGCAAAGTGCAAAGTAGCGCAAGACCGCGTAGCTAGGTAGTTGCTATTGGTCAAAGAGCCACCAGCAGCAGAAGCCTGTGAACGCCCCCAAGGCGATGCTGTTGCACTGGCAAGGCAATCATTCAACGGCTTCCATTATAAGCTTCATTAGGCCATATAATGAGCGCAAAGCGGCAACTATGGCACACTAGTCCAGCGGGGAGAACATAGAGGATTGCTGTAACTTTGTATTAACCGCATACTTTCCCATCCCGTGGCTATTAAACGCTAGCCCTAGTGCAACTGGTGTTGCTTAGGGGCAAGAATTAGTTGCAAATTTCTATGACTTTGTTAGTGTTTGGCATCATAATCGGCAGGTTTGCTGTGGAAAAGCACAAATTGCTGTCGAGGGGTTTGCTGGAACCTGGAAAAACAGCTTTTCCATTACCCTTTGTATTATTTACATCCGGATTCGAGGTGTTCAGCTCACTAAGATTGTGATGATTCCGTCCAGACTTGTAATGATTTTGAAGAACCTGCAATGACATAAGTGGAAAGCTGGAATGGAATATGTCTTCCCGTTTTCATTCATTGCATAGTTGAGTTCGTAGTCATTTCACTCTCCAGATGTTTTCGAAATAACCCTTGAACCTTCGTTTTTTTCGTTCATCATCTCAATCTTTACATTGTATATCATATTTCTATTGCCCTAAACCTTTAATCTTCCTTCCACTTCACACATTTCAGCTTCCTTATTAAACTCTATCTTCCTCATCACTTCGCACCTTTTATGGCCCTTTTCAATGCCACGAAATTACTATCGTATAAGACCATTAGTAATCAGTTGCAGAGATATGAAGTGTTGAAAATCTCAAGAAACAATTTACTTCACATGGCAATCGAGGGGTTGTAAAAACGTGATAAATACCTGCGGTTAACCGCGATGGGCTCTATTATAAAGAAATATAAGTTTTGTTTCCTTCAGTTTCAAAGGAAAGCGAAATTCTATGTCTCTGATGGCTTACATTTGGCGAGAGACTGCGATGAAGGTCGGAGTGAAGTGGAAATAATTACTAGAAAACAATTTTAAATAAAGGAAGTGACTATTGATCTTGTTTTTAGATGTCCGTTGGTGATCCTTTCCAAACAAATCGTGACCTGGAAGGACTGTCCGGGAAACTGCGATTTAGTTAGGACGGAGTAGGAGCAAAATAATTTAAAGAAAAGCAAGTGGCTGTTGACCATGCCTGCAGACGTTCGATTGTAGTTCTTTCGGAACAACTTGTGGCTGAGAAAGTCTCTCTGCCTCAACAAAGACTGAAGACTTTTTTGGGTGCTGATGTAGACCAATTCGTTCACTTTGAAATTTGACGAATTTCATTTGGGATAGTCGAATTGCGGATTCATCCATAATAATGGATATTGATTCGATACTTGTATATCTATTTGAAACGCATCCTTCTCGGAACTTACTTCCACACATCCGCGTCCATATCCTTTCGGGAATCGACTTCCGTTTAAAGATGTTTTTGGGTTCTGATCTAGACTAATTCATCCACTCTGAAACTGATTTTGGGTGGGCTTTTTGTCTAAATTTTAAATTTAATCATTTTCTTTTATTCAAACCGGTCGGATAAGTGAGAAGGTTGACCTAATAATAGTCGAAAATATATTTTTGAAGTATAACTAGATATATCGGAAATCCTGGGTCCCCATTTACTCCAAATACAATATGTTTACCTGTCATGAGGCTTTTACATTGTGAGTTTCCTGTGTCCTTTTTCATTGTAGTTGTTTTGAGTATTCTCAGACCTGTTTTAACCGCAGAGATCACACAGATTTCAGGCTAGTATTCCCTGAATACATATTACGACTGATTATTTGGCAGTTTTCGGATCGACAACTGCAAGGTTTTGGCGTTTCCAAAAGTCAAAATAAGTCTACTATTACTTGGCTTGCTTGTCTGGAGTCCGCCTATATGCTCATGGGGTCTTTGGGTACTATGAACCGGCATATTGCCACCCTAAGTAGGTTTCCCTACATTTGGTTGAAACGGCATGTTGTATATTCGTCGCGCTGCTCTGCTTTCTGCAAGACTAAGCAAGTGAAATATATTTATTAGAAGCAATCAAGCGTAAATTTCAGTCCAAAATGCGAAACCGTTATTTAGACGGTAAATTTGTTAAAAATTCTTGTTACATATTGACAACGGCACGTTATGTTGCATGCAACATTAAATTTTTTTATACATAAACATATGTATGTATGTATAGTGCAGCCATTCACAAAGTATTTTACGATTTCTGCGCTAAAAATGGCTTAAATACGACACTTAGCCTCGACTTGGGAGCCGAAAGGTATGCAAGATTTGCCAGCTGCATCGACTTGTAATATGTTTGCTATTGTTTTTGTATGTGACAACTATGCTAGCATGTAAAAATAAATTCAACTTCTTTCAGCAAGCGACACAATACTCAACGGTATTGCCGTTGTTGCATGCACCGTTGCTTGTGGCAAGTAGCAGAATGTAGAAGAGAATGAGACAAGCGCCAGAAATGGCTAACAATACCTGGTGGACTTAGAAGCATGCCATTTTCAGATCAATTCACATACATATTACTTTATTATGGAGCTTGGGGACAGAAGCAATATTATTTATCTGCATACAAATTGACAGCGATACTTATGTAATTGCATACTCCACATATTAAGAATGAAAAACAATAGCAGCTGAAGGCATGTGAAAATGTGAAATTATGTGAAATAACTGCAGAAAGCTTAAGGTCATATAGAGGCGCTTCAGGAAAGTTATGAGCTGAAAGAAAAACTGGAGGAAAACTTCTAAGGTTCACTTGGAATAATCGGATCTCTACGAATCCAGGTGACTTCTGCTCGCCATATCCTAAACTTATTCATGGAATTAGTTTTTGAAAGAAACCTCAGCACCGGATCCCCAACAACTGTGAGTTTTAGCGACTATTCGAGCCCATAGACAGCAGTATCCGTTGTTCTAGGGAGCTAACTAGACGAAACTTAGTCGTTCAACATCCGTACTAATACCGGATATCCGATACTCTGTGAGTTTTGGCCACTATCCGTGCCAATATACAGCACCATCCGTTTTATTAGGAGATGAGCTAGACGAAACTTCGTCTTACAGCAACCGTAGCGAGAGTTTAAAGGCTTACCGCAGAACACGTATTTGGTCTGACGCTCTCAGTTGGACTTTATAGTCAGTCGAGCAGAAAATGACTTCATATACTTTGCCATTTTCAATCCCGTGAGCTAGTACGGTAGCTGCCTTGTAGTGCGAGGTATATGACCGAACTGATCATTTCTATTCAAGGAAGTTAGATTCTTCCACAGTTTCAGTTGGTTACCGTTCCCCTTTTTTTAGTTATGTATAGTCTTCCGATGGATTATGTCTTACTCCAATTAGGTCTGTAGAATAAAAAGAGACCATATATACTTTGCAAATTTCGGCTCCCTGAGTTAGTATGTGCGCTGAAGTGTCGTGTAAAGCATATGAGATGAGACCGAACCGATCCTTGCTTTGAATTTCTACTCAAGGAAGTCAGATGCTTCCATAGTTTTCGGTAGATGGCTTCCGTTCGCTGTTTGGACTTCGTTTAACAAGAGAATCTCAAAGTTTTGAGGCTTCTGAGCTCAGAAATATCAGTTCAGATCTCGAGCAGAGTCACATATAAGTTCGTTTAGAGGAACCAATTATAGATGGAGCCTTTGAAATCAAATTAATCAAATAATTCTTATTTCGCAAGCAAGTTGTTTAGAAGAACTTTGTTCTTATTTCGCATACCATAAATATTGATTTTAGAGCGTTCAAACTCAAAGAAGTGGAAAGTCACAGTAACCAACTTACAGGAGCCGAACTTCAAGCACTGAAGGTTGCAATTCATTACGGTCTAGAATTCATGGTATTGTCAGCTGAATCATGAACACTGAGTTCTAACGAGCTGAACCCAGGTTAAGTTTCTTGTAGCTTGTACTAAATCCACCGCACACGGAACCATTAACCTCACTAAAACCAACACCCCACTCCATCAGTGGGTCACTTCAATAAAACGCAGCAAGCAAACATCTCGGTCAATCCACCGATTGAGTGGCAAAGCGCCAAAAATATTGGCGCATTAAAATGCCAATATAATCACCGTGATGATGGCGCTTATAATGGCTCAGATGCAGATTTGTGTGTATGTACATGCCACTTCTTGACATACCAGTCATTCTTCTTGCTTTTTCTGCGCGAAAAATGCAAGCCAATCGTTTTACCACACACACACAACGTGGAACAGCCGCCAATTAAAGACACCTCGTGTGGTCAAGTCTCTGCAGCGCAGTGTCAGCTTCTACGCCTTGCCGCCTGCCACGCTCTACCGCGGCGATATGCTCACACACTAACCTCAAAAAGCAACGTCCAAGCACTATGATCGGACAAAAATTTGTGCGGCACCTCACAACTTGACCCCGAAGTCGCAAAGCCTCAAAATAATAAACTTGTAAAGAAATGGAAATTAGATAAATATGGAAAATGTGTGAAGAGAATGTGAAAATCAATGAAAATTACCAACAAATATGCAATCGACCATACTTGCACTTATCGCTGCCATCGTTTTTGCTGTCGCCGAACCCTCTCAGGCTATTTTATGCCACCGTTGACATTCAAGTTCACTGCCGAAGATGAAGGTCTGTGGCGCGGCGCTTGATTGTTTGGCCAGGCACTTTGCAGAGCGAAAGTGTTACATACCTACTAGATACTAGATAGGTATGATCTATAGAAATAAATTTCGCACACATAAAAAGCGGCTAGTAAAAATTTGTTCAGCACCTTGGTGACGGTTTTGTACCGCTGGTCATGAATTTGCCATAAAAAGATATTGTAATGAAGTATTTTTAGTGCAAAGATTTCACTTTTCTCTTTGCGGCTACTAGAAATGTTACGCTGAGTTCTGCTTGTAACGGTAAAAGTAACAGCAACTCAGATACAAATGTATGTTATGCCCTTTGGAGCTGGTTCGTGTGATTTAGCAGAGTTTTATTGATAAAACGTTTGGAATGTGTATTAAATTTGAGATCGTTGTGAAATTCCACAAAATAAATCATAAACTTGTAATTTTTTAGTATGATGTGATGTGGTGATATCATGATGTGATTTCTTAATTTGAGAACAGCATTTTTAAACTGCTTGAAAGCAAGAGTATAAGGTACATAATATCCTTACTCCGCTATTTTTTCGAGTAGTTATGATATAATGTGATATGGTGACGTTGCGATGTGTTGCGAAAAAAATTCAAAAAAATTTCTTTGAAACTGCGCCAAAGCGACAATAGTGAGTAAATAACTTTCCAATTTAGCAATTTCTTCGATTAATTAGTATAATGTGTTGTGGTGATGTCATGATTTGACTCACCAATTTGAAAAATAGTCATTTGAAATGGCTTGATAGTAAGTTTAGATGGTGAATAACGTTTTAAGTTTGCTATTTCTTTGATTAATTAGTATAATGAGATGTGGTGATATCAATAGAAATATAGTCATTTGAAATGGCTTGGTAGTAGGATTAGGTGGCGAATACCGTTGTATAGTGATATAGTGATGTCATGTCGGAATTTGATAAATAATCCTATGAAATAATCCTATGCAACCTTAAGGAAACATTTTTGCGCGAATAATCTTCAAGTAATGATGTGGTGATGACGTGATGTGATGTATTGATTTTAAAGGCAATCATGAAATAAGCCTGGAGGGTCAAGAAACCTCAAAATCTCATATTTCTTTGATTTTACGATGTGATGTGGTGATGTCTCGATGTGATGAACTGATTTCTTTTCATTATAAATGCATAAAACAAATAGGCGTTTGCAAAAAACTGACCAAAAAATATTTGCTCTTATAATGTTATGTTGTGACGCCATGATGTGATGTACTGAATTGATGAGCAATCTTCTGAAAGAAAAGGAATAATTTAGGGAGGGCCAAAAGCCTCTTATTTTAAGTATAATGTGATATGCTGTTGTAGTGATGTGATGTATGGCATTGATAAGTAATATTTTCATAGCAAAAGCTTTGATTTGATGTGATGTGATGATATCAATACGATATTTATGTCGACGCGGTTCAGCTTTTCACGCATTCCAGTACCACTTGAAGTCTAGGGGATAACTTGATAAGTTCTTAGGTGGATCGTATAAATCCATAAAGATGTGAAGGCGAATCTTAAAATATCCTTACTTCCCTTTATGCGACTGAATTGGTTATATAGTTTCCTTCTTATATAGCCATTAGACCGATCTTCCGAGCTTCGTTTTGAATAAAATTTGGAGTCAAACGGTTCAGCGAATCATGCAGATTGCTATTCCATGAAAGCGTGAAGAACTCAACGCACCTTCATCAACTTTCCACAGAACCACAAATGCCAATACATACCTCGGTTTTTACCGTAAAGAGTCTACTCATTAACACGATTTTTTGTTGCGGCTTTCGATTATGGGAAAATTCTTGCAGTGAAATTATGATGAATATCAATTATTGATTGAAATTTTATTATGATGATGAAAATAAAAAAAGAGTTAATATTGACGGCTCCTCAGCCAGCACAGCAATCATCAGCGCTGTCTCTGCGCCGTGCTGAAGCTCTGGCCCACGGAATTGCAGTGCGACCACAATTCTACTTAGATTATGAGTACGAGTATAAATAAACATAACTACCGACATTGCTTTGGCAGCGGCATATTTTCATGCTGCCACCACTTTCCTAAACCTTTGCCACACTCCGCGCACCGTTAGCGGCCCGCGCTGACCAAGCCAAAGGAAACCGCATTCGCTAATCGCGCAAGATAATGAGTCGTAAACTGGTAGTTGTAGCGCAAGAGAGTTAACGATTGCACAGCATGATGTTGCAACATGTTGCATGCAATGTTGCCACAACACATTTACATAGCGACCTGCCGTATTTTCCGCTTCGATTTCGCTTTTCTTTTCACATCGCCCGGTAATCTCCTCGTCTGCGGCCACTTCCACGCGCTGATGACCCTTTTGCCTCGCTACAGTTCAGCAATTGTCGGCTGCGGAGCTTTAAGTGTAGAGAATTTGTTGAAAAAAGTGAAAAGTTCCAGTTCGCTTGACTACTGAGCCAGCGTGTCTCTGTCATTTGACAGTGGCAACTTCAAAGTTATTACAAGATCTCGATTTGATACGCCATAAATTCTTTTGCGAGGCCAGAAATATTGTATGGCGGCTGGTGTGGCAGGTAGCAAGTATCGTAATCGTCGGTGTCACCGCGTCTAATTGGTTGCACTTGTAATACGAAGCTGTCGGATTATACCAGCGATTTGGTTAAAAATAGTATAAATATGACTTTAGCTGCTTTTGCCTTAGATAAATAAATGAAGATTGCACCGCGACTTAACTTCTATTTTGTTCTATTTGTACGTACATATGTATAACGTTTACTTTGTTTCATTCCACTCCATTCCGCACTGTTCATGTGATTTTCTTATTAAATTATAAAATATTAGTTTCCAATTTTTTTTATTAATTTGTAAATAGTCGGAAGAATGTGTTCCATTTCATTTCGTTTCGTACTGTTCATGTGATTAAATTGTACTAGTTGCCACTTTTTTTTATTATTTGTATGTAGTTTGGAAAAATGTGTTCCATTCCATTTCGTGATTTTCTGATTAAATTATACTAGTTGTCAAATTCGTTTTGTTAATTTGTTTGTAGTTGGAAAAATATGTTCCATTCCATTTCGTTTCGTACCATTTTTCACATTCTACTGCACAATTATATAAGCTTTAACACGATTTAAACTCTTTTATATAATATTAACATTTTTCTCAACTGCAACTTTCAAATTCCTTAACTTCGATTTCGCTCCATGCCACCATACCTCCTTTTTATGTTGACTCATTGTCCCATTTTACATTTAATTTGAATAATTTTCCACTATACTTCAATTATTTTTACTACTTTTCTTATTTGAAGAAAAAAGGTTTCATTGCATTTCGTTCCTTTGAATCGTTTTATGATTTTTTGCTGTTTTCATTAGTTTAAAATATAATTGAAGGCATTCCAACATTATTTATGAAAAAAAAATTTCATTCCATTTCGTTCCTTTCAATCGTTTCATGATTTTTTGTTGCCTTCATTCCTTTAAAATATGTATATTTGAAGGCATGCCAACATTATTTTACTCTAATAAAATCAGTCTCTATCGTTCCATCCCACAATAGTATATTCTTATGCTAACTGTTGCAATTTGTCCCGATCTCAATTGTCTTATGTGTCATTTTATTTCAAATTACATGGAAATGGAAGCACTAATCAGCTTCAGCCCCGATTTTAATGGTTTTACAGAGGAAAAGTTACTGTTCCATTCCATTTCGTTTCGCCCTTTTTGTATCATTCTTATTTTTAATTACAGTTGTAATTTAATTTTCTCCAATATCATAAGCTATAACTTTACGAATAACATGTTCCATTCCATTTTGTTCCACTCGCTTAACATTTGATTTATCAATACATGTATATAATAAACTTAAACCTGATAGTTAAAAATGTTCCATTCCATTTTGTTCCGCTCGCGTAACTATTGATATTTCACTACTAATATAAAATATTTCCATTTTTTGCAGGTTTCCATTATAATCGCTGTTTACACACGCCCTATGTTTCATTCCAGAACGTTCCATTACGGGGTAAGTTTTCTAAACTTTTTAAATTTTTTACTGTATGAGTAACTTGCTCCCGGTATTTAATATTTGTTTCTAATCTGAGATCATTCTATTCGGAGATCAACTATCTGAAACGCCGGGTTCAAATTGACTCTGAATAATTTATGCGAACTCTGTAAAAATTGTTGTCCATTTCGGACTTATGTAGATGTAAATCTTCATAGCTTGGTTTCCGAGATCACTTTGGATCTATAGGAATTAGAAATCCCGTTAACATTACTCCATACTTTCTCTTTGACTCTCTTTGTTTGGAGAGAAGTGGTTGAGTGACGCTCCTTACGCTTACAGTGCCATAACAATCCTTAATCGAATAAAAATCCGGTTCCGCTCCGGCTATGTAGATCCGATTTTTGTGGGAACGTTGATTCGTTGGTTCATACTCTGCTGCCTTTATGTTCTATACGCGTACTGCTATTAGGGAATGACGTACTACTTCTTCGCTCTTTCGTTAAAACCGTCAACACCCCTTTAGTTTTGGAAAGAAAGTAAGAAGCTCCACCAAATTACCGGCTGTCAAGTAAAATAGTAAAAGCGGCAACAATTGGCGCAGTTAGAGTCAATGCATATTTGCCAGCAACACGTCTGCTGCGAACGCGAGCCCAAAACCGTACTTAAACTGTCAGTCAACGCGCTCAGAACACTAAGCGATTGCCAGCAATTGCGCGCCAACGGCAATATTAAGTGCAACACTAATGAAGTGGCCAGATTTTCGCACTTGAGCGCTAAATTGAAAGCATCCGTTTCAGCAGAACGACGAGCTAATCATGCAACGGATGCGCGGCAACGACTGCATGCGCCGCCGGATGAAGATCCAACTTGAGCTCGAGCAAATTGGAGCACTTAAAATTTGTAGCAAATTTAGTTGAACCAGGAAAAGGCGGCTGCCACAAGGGCTGCAGCCACATATCAAAATGCTTGGCGATTTCAATCAAAGCTAACAATTTTATTATACATAAGTTACTAAGTTGCACGTGCAACGTAACTGTTGCAAGGAAGTTTTCGTGGCGCACATCGCAAGCGCGTGCTCATCCCAGCTGCTTAGTAAATCAGTCAAATGTTGATTTTGACGAACTCGAGAGGTAGGGTCGTAGTACTCATATGGTTCCGAGGGACGAACTGGCGAGCTGACAGCCTGCGGATTTTATTTTTGAAAACTTTACAGGCGTCATAATTACGTGCTACGCTGGGTACGAAGTTTTCATGCATGTAACTACATACAACCCTACAATTGTAGCGCTCAACTTTAACTTATGCGCAAACTAATGATAAACGAAGTGTGTAATTTTCCCCGTAAGAACGTCATGACTTTGTCTTGTCAAGCAGCGCTGGCATCTTTAGTGTATGTGCATATCTTGGGATTACTCAACTTACTTAAAAGACAAGGTTCGTCCGTCCGTTGGTTCCTACATTTGCTGTCGTTTTCCTCGTCCATTACATTTCATCAACACCGTGGAACGTGCGAGTGTTGCGCCACCCTTCAGCGACTGTCGGTCTTAAGACTTAAGTAGAAAAGGTTTGCTCAGCGCATACTTTCGGAGACGCCGCTGTACGGTGGGTCGTTTGCGAGTCATGATCGCGATTGGAGTGTAATTTTTCATAAAGGTAGACTTGCACTTCGAAGAATAGAGTGTCATAAGCGGTCGTTATTGAATGACGAGACGTCAAAATAGTAAGAGCTGTAATATTGAAGCTACCGGCATCCGTTTTTGGCTGCAGTCATAGCGTAGAGCTCGTTGTGCGTGAGCTTCGATTCTTGAAAGTTCACAGTATTGTTTGTATATGTGCTAGTTTGTGAGTTTAGAACCTATAGAGTTCCTAGACTACAGAAAGCAGTGACAGTTAGAAGTATTCAAAGTTTGTCTTCTCACAAACATATTTCATTGAAAGCAGAGCTTTTCTTACGAATCCAGATTATTTTTTCACCCAACTTTCTCTCCAGAGGTAGGAACTACTGAAAGATTTCTATTGCTTTGTCTCTTAATTATTCAATATTGATGGCGGTGGTCCTAGAAATCACATGTTGGAAATTCACATTCGATTTCTTAGGAACCATCATCTCGGGATTATAGAATTCAGGATCGAAATTTATATTTTTCTGACTATCATTGTTTTGCGGCAAAAATTCATTATTTGTAGTAAAAAAAAAACAATATTTTTTACACTTAAAAAAATTTCGGGATCCCGATATTCTCAATTTTGCGATCCCGAAATTTCGGGATTTTAAAAAGTTGCTTGAATTTGATTTGCGATCGAAAATAAATTCTTGTTTTAGTTACTTAATTTTTCATAAATATATATTCAATTCCGAAACACTGTGCCGCATGCTTACCAACCCAGCAACGCCTTTTTACACTTTTCTCAGCTGCCTGCCACGTAGGCCCAGCTTGATATCTGCATAAGCCTGAAATTGTGGCGCATTCTCGTAATTTGCTTGCCGTACGTTCTGTTGCGCACATACATTTATTCATGTGTACATACATATGTATGTATGTATGTAAATTCAGACTCTATGAGTATGGGTTGTATTTACATTATACCTTTCTTCGTTATTTTTTCGTACTTAGGGCCTAGCTCACCACTTTTTTCAACTATTTGCCGCATTTATGTAAATTTTAATCGTGGCTTAGACTTTGATATTATTTACGAGCGAACTTTTTTCCTTTGCGCAAGTATAAGTGCATGTGTGTTTGGTGGATTTCTTCGCTGCAGTCCTGTAGGCACTGCCATGCCTGATTAGATTATTACCGCAAACAAGTCATTAAATACAAATGCATGCCACTGCAACTACTTAGAGTTGGAGTTAGAGCTGTGACCGAAGCTATAGCAGAGCCTACTCCATACAATTAGTGGCATTACAAACACTTTCAGCGGGAAGTCGAACACACAAATAAACATCCCCACCTATTCATATTCACACACATACATATGTACATATGTATGTATGTATGTATGTACATACACGTGTATACTCATTACGAGGTACCGAGATGTGATTATACTTCAAATACATAGTATTTTTTCTAATATTGCAGCAAACGATTTCAATGTATGTACTTAGTGAATCCCGAAATTTTGGTTTTAATTTTTTCGGGATTTTTAATTATTCGAATAATATATGCTTTATATGTTATAAAGGTTATTTATAAAAAAAAGTTAGATTTATTTTTTTTAATTTCGGGATCCCGAAATCAAAACGAGCATCTAAGTCTCCTAAATAGGTGCCAGAGCATCTTTCTATATTTTTCCGATATTATGTATGCATAATTAGTATAAGTGTTACTTTATGTACATTTTATGTATGTACATAGTACATATGTATGTATGTACATATGTACATATGTTAGAATAAATTTAAAGTTTCAATAGAATCCCGAAAATTCATAGATTTTAAGAGTTTTAGGTATATTAAAACACATTTCGAGATTTTTTTAAATAAGTGGAACATTTTGTTTACATAATTAATTTAATTTCTTATGTTTTATTGAATTTTAATCAGTCCCGAACAAATTTTTCATAATACCGAAATTTTCGAGATACCGAAGTTAAAACTAAGTATTCACGAAATAAAAAAATGACACCATTCTCGCGGTTATAGCCGATTAGTTTATAAAAATTCAAGTATTTTGGGATACAACTCGAGAATTTATTTTATATTCATTTATTTTATTAATTTAAATTTCCCTGTTTAATATAATTTTGATCAGTCCCGAGCTATTTTTACCATAATCCCGAAATTTTCGGGACCCCGAAGTCAAAATAAAGCGCTCATGCAATCAAAAAAGTTCCTCAGAAGTCTTGATATCATTTTCATACATTAGTTTGGGTAATACGAGTATCGAAAAAATAAGAGAATTCAGAAGGAATAGTTTATCTCGAAGGCTTAGGGATTTCGGATATACTTTGATAATATATTTTAAATATAGTATACTAGGTCAAATTTATTTTTCGTGTTTTATAATATTTTCCAAGACATAGACATTATTTTACTAAAATCCCGAAATTTTCGGGATCCCGAAACATTAAATTTTTATGTCTCAGTACACGTTTTTTTTTCTTCTCGCTATTACTTGCCTTAATGTTTGCATAAAAACCCGCTCAGCTGTCTCATCTTATGCGCTAATGAGTGGGTCGTTTCGGACTTGTCGTGCCGCATACAACAACACAGACTTTTATACACTTAACTTGACTCTGGCCCCCTTGCTACCTAAACGAGTGGCACTCGCGATTTAATTAGCACTTGAAGTACTGGAATTCTGTGTTTTTTTCCTACTTCAACATAATAACATATGCGAAGCCTATCAAAATCAATGTACTGGCAGTTTCATCATCTGTCTACTCCCTTATTAGACCTGTATGTGTGGTAGTAATTATTTTAATTTGCCTATTCCCTCTATGCGGCATCATCCGTCGCGGATATGCTGATCATTTAAGTTTTCTTCGCTGATTTCTTCGTCTTCTGCCAGCAGTAACGGGTTCCCAAGAGCCAAAGTGTGTCCTTCTTTCTTCTAAATAAATGGACGAGTGTGTGTCAAATTTAATTAAATCAAATGGATTCATTACAGTATTCAATATTACTTAGTTATTAAGCATATCACAGCTTAGATCGGATCGTCTGGAAGGAACGGAACGCTTATGCGGTCTTAATTACTCTCTCATGACTCTGCTGCAGTGGGCAATTAGAATAATAATTGTGCTGAGTCAGTAAAGAATTATTGTCGATTAAATAATTTATCAATATCTTGTGGTTCCGCACTTGCTTCAACTTTAGGTGTCAACAACCTCTTGTTTGTCACATTAGATAGCTGTAGTTTAACTTACGTATGCTTCCATTCCAAATTTTCCTGGTTGCCCTTTCACCTTCTAAGGCCCCAGATTTTAAGATCATTCTCTACTCGTCTAATCGTTCCAAATGCGGTTAACAATATGGACATAGCTTAAAATAGAGTTATTAATAGCGTTCCTTAGTAATTCAGGGATTCCGAGAAGATTTTTTTCTCTTCTTTAGATGTTGAAATCCCAATACCAGAGAGGCTTTGTGCCGGAATGTCCACAGGCGATTTCGGCTTTCGGAGGCGTTGGCTTGCTACCAAATCATTGAAGATTTGTGGCTGTGGCTTCAAAATGGGAAGCTAGAACAAAAACAAAAACGAAGAAATAATTGCCGGTTCAAGTTGCAACTTGCAAGTTTTGGTGGCAACAATGAAAACAAAAAACCAAAAACAAAAGAAAGTAGATTGGAATAACAAGCAAAATCTTTAAGCTTCACAAAATAAAACTAAAAATTAAGGAACACTAGAAATTTTTACACACACTGTTGTTGTTTGGCAGCAAAATTGCTTTGGGAAAATGCATTGTTAGAAATCCATTAATCATTGTATACTTTGGGGCATTGCGGGTCATCATTTTGTGGTAATACATACCGTCGGTTACACTCTCACACTCACTAACCGAATCTGAACTCGAGCTCGAATGTTTAGCTTTGGAGGGAGCAAAGAAGCAACACCAAAAAGCGAAAATGTGAGGAAAAACAACAGAAATGATAAATTAATTGAAAACGAAAAAGAAATAAGTTGATGGATAAGATTTATAAAAAAATTTAAAAAAATGGTTAATAAAAAGTATAGAATCGGTTTTATTGAATTAAAAGTGGTAGTAATTAAAAAATAATAATAACAACAGAATTAATTTATTAATTAATTTAAAAAAATAATGTTTAATAAGAATTTAAATTTTTTTATTTTAAATTATATTGGAATAATTTTACAAACCCTTTTTTCAATATCAAAAATTTAATTTTTTTTCAAAATTTTCTAAAATAAAATTTTTGTTTAAATTTTTCAAAAATTTAATTTATTTTCTCAATATTATCAAAGATTATTTTTTTTAGTATTTTCAATTTTTTTCAAAGTTTTCAAAAAGTTAATTTGTTTTTCAATATTTTTAAAAACTTAATTTTTTTAAATGTTCAAAAATTTATTTTTTTCAATATTTTTAAAATTTTCAAAATAAATTTTTTGTTTAAATTTTTCAAAAATTTAAGGTTTTACTCAAAATTATCAAAGATTATTCTTTTTTCTATATTTTCATTTCTTTTTCAAAGTTTTCAAAAATTATTTTGTTTTAATATTAAAAAATCAAAATTTTTTAATTTTTTTGTTTTAAATTTTCAAAAATTCAAATTTTTTTCGATATTTGTAAGAATTAAATTTTTTTAAATGTTCAAAAATAGTTATTTTCGAATATTTTTAAAAATTTTAAAAAATAAATTTTTTTTTTAAATTTTTCAAAAGTTTTTTTTTAAGCTTTTTCTCAACATTATCAAGATTCTTCTTTTTTTTCAAATTTATTTTTTGCTTTCAATACTAAGTAATCAAAGTTTTCAAAAATTTGAATTTTTTCTAAATTTTCGAAACGTAAGCTTAAAAAAAATATTTTCGAATGAAAATTTTCCACCCATGTGACTTAAATGTGCTACAACTGTGTTAAGCTCGAGTGGAAATCCGGAGCAATTACTACTACATTTTTATTACCGTTATAATTTTTTTCGAGCGCCAGTTTTTCAGATAAAACAAAAAAATCAATGTCTCCATTTTATTAGACTTATTAAATAGAAGAAGGGCGCTATGCACTCGACAAGCGCGATGCGTACTTTACAAGAGTGCTGAGTGACCGACACACTTCGCTCGAGTGACACTTGAACGTCAAGTGCTGAAGGGCCAAGCGCGGAGAGCAAACTCAGCCACAGCGCATGCGTTCATAAATTATGTGCGTAGGTTGAGCAGCCGCTGAGGAGGTGCTGTTGGTTGCTGTGGCGGGTGAGGTGTGTGTCAAGTGACAACGCATGCGCCTGCGCGTTCAAATGTAACGGAGTGGGGTTCGTTGCTTTGTTTTTGTTTGGTTTGCTTTTCACTTGTGGGTAGTGGTTGGTGTGGATGATACCCACAATTAAATGTGACCTACAAATGCTCTGAGAATTGCATTGGCGCACATTTTGTTCATAAAAGTTAAATAAAAATCTAATTATCTTAGGAAAATAAGCAGAACACGAAACGAAATTTCCATTGCTCCGATTTATGTATTTCTTTATTTATTTTCTTTTTGTTTTTCATCAAATTCTTTTTTTAGGTCAGTAGGGTGTTCTTTCGGTGCGCATTAAAGGAGAAAGTGATATTTCAATTGTATTTGATATTGAGGTGTATATTTCTTATTAGTAGGGCTAAAGATAAAAATTTAATTCATTAAAAAAATACAAATATTTTTACTATTTCCTATTAAGTTTTTTTATTTTTAATCTAAACAATAAAATTATTATTAAAATCATTTTTATCTTTTATTTTTTTAATTAAAAATTTTTTTTTTTATTTTTTTATAACTTTTTTTACATGCTGAGTTCAGTATTTTTTTATAAAATGAATTTATATTTAAAAATTATTTTTAGATCAAATCCCTTTAATTAAACGCACAAGAAATGCGCTTTTTTGTTTTTTTTTTGTATTTTTTGTATTTTACTCTACACTACCTTCACATCTATTTTTACCCAAATTTGGTTTTGTTTTCCACTTTTCTGCTCCTTTATTCGTAAATTAGTCATGACACCGAAAAACAATTGTATCGAAGTCGTGACTATTTGCCACCTTAAATTGGGTAATCTGGCTGCGCTTAAAAGGGTGAAGGCGTTAAGTTCATGTACAGATACATGTAAGTGGCATTGCTTAAATACATATTTACCACATATCAGTGGCTAAAAATACGATCGTATCCAGTTTTTACATACATACATATGTATATGTACATATGTACATTCATATATGTATATATACATACATATGCAGACAACGGTAGTAGGATACTCACAAGATAATCGCAAATGAGGTAAAGTGCACAGAGAAAAAATAGTAAGGTGTTCCTTATATATGTATATGTGCATAGAAACGATGGAATGGAACACATTTTTTTTAAATAATATACACAAAAGATAATATTAAACAGCAATATAGAAATAGGAACGAAGTGAGAATATGAAAATGTTGAAGAAACGAAATGGAATCGGAACATATTGCTTAAAGCAGATACTTTTTTATGTAGATGGGCGGGAAAATTTTACAAAAATATAAAAATGATAAATTATAATGACATAGGAACGGTGGAATTGAAATAATTTTGATGGCGTACTAAAAATTATTTGAATAATATGCGACAGAGATGCTATTTAGAGAGATTGGATTAAGAGAGATCGGATAATAAAAACTTTTTCGTCGAAATATAACTTGGAAATCATATGTTATAACCATCTATGGTCAGTGGAATGGAATGGAACACACTTTTTTAAAATAACATACGCAAAATATAATATCGAACAGCAAAATAACAACGGAATCGAATTGGGAATATGAAAATGTTGAAGGATCGAAATGGAAACGAAACATAATGTTCAAAACGATAATATTTTACGCAGAAAGATGAAAACATTTTACGAAAATATAGAAATAATAAACCATAATGGCATAAAAACAGTGGAATCGAAACAATTTTGTTAGCATACTAAAAATTACTTGAATAATATGCGACAGAGATGCTATTTAGAGAGATTGGATTAATATGGAAACGTTTTAGAAGAAGTAAAAGTAGTAAATTATATATTATGCCCATCTCTGGTGTGTGAAATGGAAAAAATATGAAAATTTTATAGGAACGAAATGGAATAAAATGCAAAAAATAAGAGTTAAGCGTAGGTTGTGAAAAAATAATTTTCGAAAAGTAAAAAACTATAAATTGCGAAAAAGTTATTTAAAAAAAAATTTTTTCCTTAACAGTGAACGGAACGAAATGTGAAAGCATACTCAACAAATAAAACAAAGAATCTTTGAAAATACGAGTTTGCGAAAGAAAAATTAATAAAACCTAAGGCATGATGTAAATGGAACGAAATGAGAATGGAATTGAACGAAATGGAATGAAACGAAACGATATGGAATGAAACGCAATAAAATGAAAGAAAAATTAATGAAACCTATGTCACGACGAAAATGGAACAAAATGAGAATGGAACGAAACGTTATGGAATGCGAAACAGAAGGAAATTACGCATTATAAAGCTTAGGAAAAAGTGAAATGTGTTTTGAAAATATCAAAAACCGTAAATTTTATAAGAAACGAATTAACATGAAAAATTGTAAAATATTAGGAGACAATCAAGATTGTGCGGAATATATTTAAATCATAAATTGTTGTTATCTAAACATCAGATTTTTTTGTCGAAGAACTTTTTCAGATTTTATGTTTTTTTTTTTATTTTTGAAATTTTTTATTTTTTTTTATAATTCTTGGTCCACTACTCGCCTCTTGCTATTGTACTTATTATCTACTGTACTCCTGTGGTTTTTAGCCAGCAATAAGCGCATTAAACGTGTATATAAATTAATGGCAACCCACAAATATACCGACAAACTCACCAACAGACTGAGGATTCAGCGAGGCTATTGATTCTCGGTACTTTGGGGCGGAGCAGTTACAGTAGCGCGTTTTCCAGCACACAATTTTAGACTTGTAGGAATGCAACGAGGTAACTGTGTATATATTTATGTATATATAGATATATACTTTAGCAGTTAGTAGGCATATTGGCTGTCACTACGTGTTTCCATCCATATATGCTGATTGTTAGGAAATGTCAGTCTCTGTCTATTGATCGACTCGTCGATGTCTTTGCGGCTTCTTGGTTTCACAATAGTGACCTAAATTTTGTGGCAGCCACATTCTTGCCGTCACACACATATTTAACTACGACATAAATAAACATTCAAACTCATGTATAAGTATGTATGTATTTATTATAAAGATATTGTTGGGAATCAATGAATTGGCGGCTGCAACTGGTGTGGCCTGCCATTGTGGCGCAGTCAACGATTTAGGCTTGTCACCGCAGCAGTCTTGTAGTTATAATTTGCGTACCAAAAGTAATTGATTAAGGCTGTGACCTAAACTTTGAGTTTTTCATAGAAATAACTTGAAATATTTCTTCAACTTTGAAGACTAAGTTCGTCCTTCGTACTGTGAACAGAGTTCCGGAGCGGTAATCCAGTTGACCATCGATAGTTAGCTAGTTCTATGTGTCTTGAATAGCGCTCTTCATATTCTAAATTAGTCTGGTTGTATTAAGACTCTTGAGCTTTGTGAAAAACGTAATTATTTTCCTGTTAAGGTCCGGTTAAGAACCGGGGTCGCCAATATACTTTTTGAAGAGGGCGTCACTATCGCGAAAAAAACAAATTTAGGTGATTATTAGGAATCGGTCAGAGGAAAAACAAATTGAGATGGTTATTAGGCCAGTACATGACTTTGAGGTTAGCTTTAGCTTAAGTCATGATTTCTCCGATTCTTGATGAAGAACACATATATGATAAGTAGCAGCTTTTCAGATTGAAAATATTAGAGCTTTGCGCAAAGATAAGCTCATGTTGATATCGTCAATCTAAATTGGAATCCTCATGATGCTTTCTCTAATATCCTTATACATGTTCTATAGAGCTTTTGAGATTATAATAACTTTGGCATTCGACTATCTTTGACTTCTTACGATGTTTTAGCTTTAAATTTGAAAGGATCTCTTCATTACTTATATTTTTAGTTTCAGAAAATGGCGGATCTCTAGTAAATAAATGCTAAGGTGGCGCTCGGTATGACCCATTAATCTATGTTTTCAATTTTTTTATGGAGTCTCTCGAAGCGGGAAGTAACTTTTGCATGGGTATCTGAATGTCTTTGAAAAAAAGTAATGTGTCCTGTTCCAAATATTCTGGTATCTCTCATTAGATTGCTTTCTCTCCTATATGTGTTTCTTTCGAATATTTGTGGGATTTACGTCAAGCTAATATCTGTATGTGTGCATACTTCCTCTCTGACTACTTTAAGGTTATCATCGGCTTCTCTGTCGCATTTTTCCCTCCACTTTAGTTCACGATCTCTCTCTAATTCAATCATTTTGTAATATTATTCCGTCAGTCAATGAAATGGATTATATCTCGTCACTCTGTCATTCAGCTTGTCGCTTTTTGTTCCTCACTTCTTTAAACCGTTATGTCTCTCTTTCCTTCGTTCTCATTTACGTATGCAAGCATCCTTATCTTTCTTTTTATTTGTTCCTTTTTTGAGATTATTATTCTCTTTTTTCTTACATTTTTAGTCTAATTTTTGTCTCTCTCTCTATTTATTCCTTACTTCTTTTGACCATTAACTCTCTCTTTCTTTTTAAACTACTATCTATCTCTCTCTTTCTTCTCAATTTTTTTAACAACTTTCTCTTTCTCTCTTTTTATTCCTTACTTCTTTTGACCATTAACTCTCTCTTTCTTTTTAAACTACTTCCCTTTCTTTATAATTTTTAAACTGCTATCTTTCCCTTTTATTCTTCCTCATTTCTTTAGACTACTATTTCACTCTTTCGTACTAATTTTCTTAAGTTATTATCTCTCTTTTTCTCATTTTTGTAAGCTACAATTTCTCTCTCTTTCTTTCTGCTTTCTAATTGACCTTCCTTTTTTCCCCTCCTTAAAAATTCTCCTCCCTTTCTCTTCCCTCATTGGAATTTCAATAATTTTAATCACTTAATTCACTTTTTTATATTCATAATCTCATATTTCGTTAAATACATACCTTTCTATAAATATTTTCATTCCCCAACAAATCTAATCAATTAATTTCATTGCATGATTGTAAATTTCTAATCGCTTTCATCTCGGCATTCATTAATCCACCCATATTCCATGCTTACACGCTAATAATCTATCGTCATATGTCTGTGTATGTATGTATATATGTATGTATATATGTCTGGAATATTTTTTTTAATCCAACGCTTAATCTTTTTTTAATTAGAAAGCGAAAGCATATTCATGACAGCTCATCAGCAATTAATAATATTAATTCCGTTAGTGTGGCATCACATTCTACATGAATGACGGGCTTGTGAAACGAACGTGTGTTGATTTTTTGTTTTACATATTTTGTGGTTTTTTTAACCTTTCCAACCGTTATCTATCATTCCGTTAATTACTTACTTTTGTAGATAAATGTAATATCTTTTGTGTTGCTGAACAGCGTTGGTGTTTCGCCTTGGGCTATTAGTTCAGTCAACAACTTATATGTTTAAGAATGCTGAAGTAAAATAAATGTATGGACTTGGGTATTGGTAATGGCATTAGACTATATTAATCATACTTAAGTAGTCTATTTTTGAGACTTGGGAAGTAATAGGTTTATGAAAATATCTAAAACACTGATAAAAAATGAGAACATAAGGTTCAAATTTGAAAACTATTTCCTAACTAATCCCAAAGACTGTGTTGCTCAAGCTGTCTCTTCTATTCCTGAAAAAAGATTCCAAAGGGAAACATCAGCCATATTAAGTTTCTTTCCTTAAGAGCTGTATTTTCATGGACTATTCTGTCGACAACTCGATTTATACGAAACTCCTTTACAGTCTAAGTCTACTAAGCCTCAAGTGAACGGTTGCATTTTTTCTCAGATATATCAAGTCTCCTTAGATTACTTCACCAGCCATATTAATATATGACTGGAAACACCGCCATTGCTTGCTAAATATAAATACAAAGAAGATGTAGAGAGCAAACCTCTGAAGAACTAAACGCAGTCGCCCGCGATAACTCTATCGACTTAAAGGAATCCTTATATGAATAAAATAATCGTTAGGTTATGGTTTATATATTACTCTGGCTTAGATCCATTGAATACTTATAATAGATTCCTTAATTGTCCAACCACTCGATAGGAAATCTCTGAGAAAGTGAAACTAGCCTCACGCAGCAGATCTTTCGACAACTGGTATACGTCTAGAGGTGAAAAAAAGGCATGAGGTTGTGTCATACCCAACAATGGGTTAGGTTTATCTGATAGACCAGTGATACGCATACACTAGTTTTAGTCCTTCGTGATACCAGATGGAGTTAAGTTACTAGGTCCATGAGAAGTAGTCTCTCAGTAGTCCAAGCTTGGACTCAGAGATACTGGATATAAATTTCTTAATTGGCTAACCACTCGAAAGGGAAATCTTCAGAGACTATTTATAATATCAAAAATCTTCATAAAAGTTCAGAACAATCAAGGGTTTCCAAGTCTTTTAATGCCTTTTTTCATCACAAACTCGAGTTTATTGGCAATTTAAGTGCTTATCATGAAACACTACTCAATAAAATATCGAGTTTATAATTCAAAAAATGTTCCTCTAACTAAGCTTATATTTCATTTTGGGGGAGTTTGCGGAGATACAAATCCGTTTTCGAACAATTTTGCTCGAACCTTTGAAAGAATTGAACTAGAGTTCATTTAGAATTCACAAGCGGATTATTTAATAAATATCCATACACAATATACGAGTTTTTTAAGATACCGAATCAACAACCCTAAAAAAAAAATTATTTTTCTGAAAGTCGTAAAATCGAGTTTAAGATAATGAAAGCGTATTTTAATTAAAAAAAAATTTCTAAATTGCGGAAAAAATAGAGGGAAAATGGAAGTATGAGTTTTTCTGTAATCGATCGGTTATAAATACATGCTTTCAAAGAGTCCAAATGCAACACTGCGCTTCATCACACCTCCTTTTAGCTTTCGAGTGGCCCAATCGCACAAATTTTCATTAAAGCTGGTCATAAGCATTGAGTTCTCAACCACAGCGCGTATTAATGCGACCTTCTGATGGCATTAGTTGGCATATAAATCTCTCTCTCTCTCTTTCTCTCTCCTATGCTTCTTCTAACACACACACTTGAATGCATTATTAAAGAGTTATTTAAAATTTAGAGCATACAAAATGCTTAGACCCAACCATATTAACTAATATTCATGCTTTCATGCCAACATGATTATATTACCGTTACACATATGTATGTATATGAGTATTAACGCTAATAATGCATTTTAAATTGTAAATACAAGTATAAGCAATGAGAAGATTGCTTGCACTAAATAATGAAGTAAAATCCAATTGTCTAAGGTAAAATATATACATACAGACATACATACACTCACTCTTATGTTTTTACGCCGAAAAAAGAAAAAGTCACTAGACAGGCTACTAGAAGTAGAAGTAGCAGAGAGAGCGGCACAGGCAGCCAAGCTTGTTAGTATTTTCAATTATTTTTTTCCACATATTTGTGGCAGTTTCTTACTTTTGTGCTTCCAAAGGCATTTCGTATGTACTTCAAACACATGCCGAGATATTTTGTAGGGCCAACTCCCATTCCAGTTCTATGGTTCTTCTGTACTTTTGTTTGAGTAATTGTGCAGCAGGTTAACGGTAATGTTGATGATGACTATTTACTTACAAATAAGCATATGCATACACCTTAAATTACATATTGAACCGCTTTTAGACCTTGCTGTGTAGATATCAATACCCAGTAGGAAATGCCAGAGCTTTAGTAACAAAGGTCATCTTTAAAGTTCTTGGGGCGCAATAAAAGCGCCTTAAAAGTACTTCAATTGTATTTTGGCCTTCCCCATTCACTCAGTTGTATATTATGTACTTCAACCCGAGCTTAAAATGCCGTGCTTTGGTAAAAACCGCTAAGAATCCTTTTGAGATTCACTACCGGCCTTTCTAATTGCATTTTTTTCACCACATGCTTCATTCTAATCATAAAAATATATATAGATTAGCCACTAAAAACTTACAAATTGACAATTATATTATCAGTCGAGGTTATTTAAGGTTAAGTTAAGTGTATTTAAGTTTATTTGAGTTAAGTTGATTTATATTCATTTTTATTTGATTTGGTAAATGTTATTTAAATTTATAAATTCTAAGTTAAGTTAAGTTAGGTTACGTTAAGTAAATCTTTATTACGTTATGGTAAGTTCAGTTAAACTTAGTTTTTTTATGTAAAATTATTTTAAATATTTTGTGTTATATTTGTAAATGTTATTTAAGTTTATAAATTTTAAGTTAAGTTAAGTAAATTATTTTAAAAATCTTAATTTATGTTAAGTCTAAGTTAAGTTAGTCTAAGTCAAGTTTAATAATGTTAATTTTGAGTTAGCTTATGCATATTTTTGTTAATTAGTTTTCGTTCGTTTGTGTTTAGTTATGTCACATTTCTTGACGTCAATAAAGTTTACACAAACTTAAGTTAAGTTACAGAAAGTAAATTAATATTAAGTTATGGCAGGTTAAGTTAAACTAATTTGAGTTATAGTAAATTAATTTTCATTATGTTGATTTGTGTTAAATTATGTCTAAGTTAAGTTACGTCAAGTAAAGTTACGCTAAGTTAAGTTAGTCAAGGTTTTGTTATGAGGAACTATTTTTAATTATGTTAATTTACGTTTAGTTCAATTTTCATTATGTTTATTTGTGTCACGTTAAGTCTAAGTTAAGATACGTTAAGTAAAGTTACGTTTAGTTAGTCAAAGTTTTGTTATGATAAATTATTTTTAACTATGTTAATTTACGTTCAAGCTCAATAAAGTCTACGTTAAGTTATGGTATGTTAAGTGTACAACTTTCTTGATGTAAATTAAGTGAGCTAATGCTGTTGCTTTCAAAAAAAAAATTTTGACTTCATTATTTATACACAGCTTCCATTGGAATACAAAAATGTTAATCAAATTTTTCCAACAGGCCACTCAGGCACACATGTGATTGATATATGAAAGTTAATTTGTTAAGGTATTTTTATGTTCTTTTGCGGAAAAGCGTACAAAATGCGTGATTCTTCTTTCTTTCGCTGCGAAGCATATAAAATTAATACATGATAAATAGACATGAATAGGGAATTTGTGATTCAACAAATTCCAAATACACACACACATACATATATATGTATGTATCTACCTAGCGGCTTTAACTTATAAGTTCTAAGTCTAAGTTCAGTCTGTGAAGAAATGATGTGATGTGTGTATGTGTGTGTGCATACCGAGTAGCTAGCAAAGGTAGCTGCTACTAGCTGCCGAAATGCTTCACTGACTAGCTGGCTGGCTGACTGGCTGGCTGGGAGATGGCTCGGTTGGCCTTTGTGCTTTCGCGCTGCTGCGAAAGTGGGTCACTGGGAAAAACTACACATGAGCTCATGAGATGCGCCTAAAGGTAATCGCATACATTTGCTAGACATTTCCCAACGTTTGCACTATGTAGCCGCCAAGAGCAAAAACAACACCAATGCCGGCGTCAACTTTTCCACAATGCGCTGCTGAGAAGTCTACAAAGTATCGAAGTACTTGCATGGCTGGCTATATTTGTGCAGTTCTGGTAATGTCATATCAAAAGCATTAGTTAAACACACACACACACACACATACATGGCTATGCACATATATTGCCATTGATATTCTTCTAATACTCGTAATAGTTGCTCATGACCATGTTTTTCTTGTCTTCGTTGTTGTTTTCTGACATTTGTTGTTGTAAATTTTCTTCTTTTTTTGTTATGCCTTTTGTGCCATTATTGTGCAGCTTGAATTTCTATTTGAAATAGAATCGCAGCTCTGTGGCTTCTATCTCAGGCGTCGGCGTTGTTGGTATAACGATTCCATCTTATTCTTCAACCTCGGGTACTACTCAGTACGTTTTATTCTCATTCAGTATTCATTATATCTCCCTGCCCGGGTCTTTGTTTCCCATTATGACGCCTTTTCAGTAAAAGCCCGCTTTGGACTTTGTCTTATTCTCTATCTTTATTCGTCTGTTTAGCTCGATCAACTCAGCTTAGAGCTCCAGCTCCAGCTACGTCTCACCTGGATCTGAGTCTCAGCCAAGGAATTCGTTTTCAACAATGAAATCATATACATATAACACGTTAGTCCCAGTCTCAAAATCCGGGATCTAACGATTTCGTCTTTATTTAATTTTCTATCTGTTCAGATGCCATCAATGCTTCTGTCTCTGTGTTTCATCGACTTCTATTAAACTTTCTTAACTTGAAACTGCAGTTTCGGCTTACCTAAGTACCCTATACCCTCTACCATTAAACTACTAATTTATCACTGTATTCCCTTTCTGTATGCGTCACTTTGGTCTAAATCTAGGTATCCGATATCCTAACTAACTGAACTAAAGACTTTCTTATTTTTTCAGTTACAGTTTAAGATTCACATGTCATCACCATTTCCGTCTCTGCGTTCCATTCTTCCATCAATATTTATTATACCTCATTCTTAAACTAGGACTACAGTTTCAGCTCCGTCCTTTTTTATCATTTTTCTAAAGACTCTACCTTCGACATTATATTACCTTCCGACACTTAAGTCTCAGTCTAGAGTATTTATTTCAGTACAATGTAAGCCTAGATCTCTAGCTCCGGTTCCGCCGCTAACAGCATATCCTTCTTTTTATGCTATCCAGTCAAAAAAATCAGTCTCGGACTAGGACTCCGGCTTCGTATCAGTATTCGATTCAGACATCGACTTTCATCTCTTTTGAATCCAGACCGGACTTCGGTTCCAGTTCGGTTATCCAACTATTCCTCCGGCTTCCATTAGATAGAGGTAATCTTCACATCGACTGTGATTGTATCGTAGTATTAGGTCTTCGGCTCTGGCTCTTTCACTCTATGCATAGTTTGTGTTAGAAACTTAGCTCTTGCAGAGGAAATGGAGATGGTCACTCATTCCACGAAAGGTTGGAACTCTGCTTCACTTTGTACTTTTAAAAGAGATCGTCATCCATTCGACTGAAGTATGAAAGTGTGCTTCACTTATTCGACGGAAGGACAGATCTTTGACTAGGTACTTCAGAAAAGAGGAGATCTTTACAGACCCCACTCAAGAACCACTGTAGCCTTTTATTAGCCCTTTTCCTTCGTTCGAATTCCCAACAGGGCCAGAGCTCACACATTCCACACCATGACGTAGTGTCGCATCGTGTAGCTCAAGTGTCACATTTGCAATTCCCAGAGCTAAAGCTGCGGCAGTTGCATGAATGAATTGCCAATGAAGTACACGCGCAAACGCGGTTCCGACACATGTACACTCAATTGTTTGTCTGTATGTTCCAAAACTTGTACCTACTGAATGGAATTGGAGCAAATGTGATTATTTAATCGCTCATAACGGCACTGAGTGGCGTTAACGCTAGGCGGGAGTTCGGTAGCAAACAAAGAAGCTTGATGAGACGCGCATTGTTATTGTAATATAGTGGTTGTTGCGGTTGCATGAGATATGTAATTAGTGGGGCTTATGGCAGATAACATAGAATGACAACAACAACAGCTAGTCAAAACCGCAGTGTAATGTGCCAAAAAAGGAAAAAAAACGGAGTAGAGTTTGAATTCACTTCCTCAAGATGCGCGGTTTTATAGCGTTCTGTGGCTTTTGTCTTCCATTTTTTCTCATTGTTTCATGTCTTTTCTGTCATACTGTTGCGTTGCGAATTTCTGTAGCCATTTAATTATGGCCATTTGTCTCTCCCACACCACACAATTGTGTGCACAACTCGCGTCTTCCAACTATTTCTCGCCTCTTCCATTGTTGCTGTGGCTTTGTCGGGTTTGCTGCTCAAGCTGCGTTGTCGGAATTAGAGCAGCTCAGAATTACAAATTAAGATTGTCATTTTTAATTGTAAGTTTGGCACCCAAGCCCACAAGACTGTGAGCGCTTGCGCGTCTTCTGCCTGTTAAGCCATTTAGTTAAGCTAAGTACGCAGAAATTTTGTTTACCGTTTGAGCTTTGAGCTGGGAATTGGGGAAGCGTGAAAGATGGTACTGTGATTTGGTTCTTATTGTTCTTGCGGTTTGTCAAATCTCTTTGTTTTACACTTGTAATGAATCAGTGTTCACTGTACTCGGCTGTTACCATGGCATGGCTGCGATTAAATGCAACTGTTCCACAGACTACAGCTAACTAGAAAAGCGTATTTAATCTAGTCAACTACCGAAACCGCTAACTGGAAGCTGAAAGCATTAATTGAATAGCAGAAATACAAAAATAAAATAACTCATTCAGTGGCACGACAAATGGAGTTACAAACTGCTTACAGTCATATCAATAATTACAGTTACTTTGGCGAGGATGAGCTTATGGCTTTAAGCAGAAGCTCACTGGAGTTAGCGCTGATCTTGGCGATGTAAGATTAACTTCGTGGATTAGCATTTGGATCCAATTGAGTTCCACACTTGTCGTGTCCGCATTGATCATCCATTTCTATTAAAGCATAAACGGATATGTCCATTAGAAGTACCATATAAGCGTCCTGTGACATAAAAATTGGTGTTCTTCAAACGTTCCGCGCTAGAAAAGCAGGAAGATGGAGATGAGATCGTGCGAACCGTGAATACTTTAAACCCTCAGAAGTCCTGTTGGTTCGCAATTACAATCACTTTTTTCGTATTGGTAATATGAGATAGTTCGATGGGAGATCTATCTGAAGTAAACGTATCTTCCACGGCTTAAATCTCAAACCACTCTAGGATCTAGAGTTCAAGGTTCAAGAAGAGCATCTCAAGAAACGGACGCTTGCAGTTTTCAGTGGTAAAAGACCCGTTGACCCTGACTCTGACGTTATTCTACATATACCAAGTTTTTAGAAAAGTAAAGTGTGGTATAGGGGTTCTTCTAGATACGACAATAATTCGCCAGGGGTCAGCTTGCAATTCAGAACCTCTTATGCTCTTTTTTGTACTTGCGCAGGACTTCACCAATTTTTAGTATACGTGATAAGTTTAGAGCTTCATAATGGTTTGTTACATTAAGCGAGGTAACCAAATATAGCGTGTCTCCAGTTAGAAGAAAGGCCTGTCAACATAAGATAAGGTTCGGTGCCTATTTACGACCCGAATAATCTTTCAGTGGTATATTAAAGATTTAATAAAAAATCATTAAAAATTATAAGATTGAGGACATAATCCTTAGTCCAGAACTTTCTGTTGGCAACATGTTGCAAAAACTATGTTGAGCAACTTTGTTGCTGGAGAGCGAGATGGAAAAGTTTTGTTTAATATTGTTGTATTTAATGCTTTGCATGCATCGACACAACTTTTATGTACATATATATTATAAATGTTGATAGGAAATGTTGTTAGCAACATGTTGCTAGATATAATTTTTCTATTCCAAATCACCCTAACTATGCAAACAAAACTTTTAGTATGTGGTATGCTTGGAATATTTTAATTCGTATAAAATATATAAATGTTGCCAGCAACATTTTTTAGCAACATGCTGCTAAACTTTTTTTTATATTATATTGAACTTTTTATTTAAACAATGACAATTTCTGTAAGACTCACCAATGTTGCTAGCAACAATTTTAGCAACATGTTGCTAAAGTTTTTTTGTTGCTTTTATCCAGTATTATATTCAAATTTTTATATAAAAAATATCAATTCCTGTAAAACTCCGATGTTGCTAGCAACATTTCTTAGCAACATGTTAATATATTTGCTTTTTTCAGTATTATCCCGAAATATTAATAATAAAAGTATAAATTAATGTTGACAATAATATTCCTAAGCAACAGAATACATTTATGTTAGCAGTAAAAGAATAGAGTTTATATTTAGAAATATGACAATACTATTCTTGCTAGAAGCATGTTTCTAGAGGGAAATAATGAAACTATACAATTTTGCTTGGTAATATTGCACCAATTTTATAAAATTGAAGAAGTTTTTGACAAAAAAATATATTTTTATGGTCTCAGATTCAAAAAAGCTTAAACAATTGCCTACATCTAGGCGCCGAGACATATCTGGTTTAAGCATTTCGCTTAAAATTAACTGAACACTTTTTGAAAGATTTTTTTGCATACAATTTCCTTATAAAAATCTCCAACAGCATGGCCACCCACAGCTTTCCATGCTATTACCTCGTTGCTGCCACAAGAGTAATTACCAATATTTCAAAAAATCGCCTGCACGTTTGTGTTTGTGGCTCTTGTGTCGTGTTTTTCCCCCACTGCAACTGTGCGTCTTTCTGGCATCTTTCGCTGTCAACCAATTTGCCTATTGTTGTTGTTGGCACACAAACTGCACAAATTGCCGCTGCAATGCCACGAAGTTGCTCCAGTTCTGTCACTGGCAACATCAAACCATTAAACGGCACTTCTTACCTTCATTCATTCATGCATTTCTTTTCATACTTCCGTCCACATGGCCTTCACCTACGTCGGCGTATTGTTTCCTTACTCTCGCTTTCCCTCTCCTTCATCGCTTGTTGCACTTTAACCAATGACGTTGCCACTCCGCTTTGTGATTCTCAAGCAATTTCAATACGCGTGTTGCTTCTTCTTATAGTTTCTTCCACATTTTCTTCTTGTTAACGGCCATGTGTGAAATTTACCGCAATTCTAACTGGTTGATTTTCTATTTTGGTATCTCTTCACCGTTTGGGAATTGAACTTTAAGTTGTTCTGAGATTTTTTTGATTTTTGAATTTCTTCTTTAATTTTTTTTCAATTTTCCCTGTGTTTTCTGTGATTGCTTTTAATTTGCGAAAATTTCTCATGCTTAAAAATTTACTTTTTCGTCACACATTACGGGCTAATTGAAGTGCAGCAAGGCTGGCTTCGTTTGTGTGCAAGTCGGTTCTGTCTTTGCCGTTAGTGTAATAATAGATCCAAGTACAAATTGATATTAAAATTGCATGCTCTTGTACATCTATCATTTATATGTGTGTGTGTGTGTGTAAGTCGGCATGCTTGGCTGAAATTGGATCTGTCAACGCCTGACCTTAAACTGTCTAAGGGACCACTTTGCAGTGAGTTGCCCAATTTTCTGTTGGATTGAGCAAACGGAGCACATTTTTACGATGCCATGGCCTGATAAATTTTGTAAGCTTGTTTTATGCATCGTAGGATACCTTCTTCAGCAAAACTTTGCAGTATTTTCTTGAAGTTTTGGGTAGCAAGGAATCATACAAAAAATCTGCGGCGAAAAGAGTACCGTACCTCAGCTGCCTTCATCCCTTAACTCTCAGTCTCTCTCCTTCTAATATCTCTTAACAGACAGTGTAATAGTAGACAGCGAAAAAATATTCTTCGCGGACGGAGTAGCGCTGGCGGGTTCGACAGTATGAAAACTGGAGCTGATCTCTAGATAGCGGTGTTCGAGACGTCGAAGCGTGGTAGGCAAGACTGTCCGGTATTAGTTGGAATAGGAATCAAGTTTATAAAAAATTATGTGAATTAACTACATTTAGTTGGATTCGGTCACAACTGATCACGATCTCAAATCTAGCCAAGCGTGTTTGTATTTTGAGATGAGTGAAGATTTTTATAGTTAAGCGAACTGATTTGACTAACTTCACTGATTGTTGGTTGGACTAAAAATTTGTTCAGTAATTAAGGCTGCCTTTATATAGATGAGCTAGCTATGGTCTATTTCAGGATAATTCGTGAAGTTGTTTGATCCAAAGGCTTGGACCATGACTCGATAGATAGATGAAAAAAAAAATTTTATGCAACCAAGCTCTAAGGAATTCGGTCGGGCAACCGAATTGAACTATAACCTAAATGTATTCAACAAAACCATGAAAAGTCCTCCCAGCGAACTCAGTTACCGACTTATTTGAGTTCACAGACAAGATATAGATATTATAAGGATACACAAGTAGAAAAACTCTCGTTTTTGAATGATTAGGTTGACAAGTTAAGCCGATTTAGCCTTATTTCCATATCTCGAACTGCGAACTGGTCCCTCAGTTTTAGAGGTATCGCACTAAAATTTTGCACACATCTTTCTCTCTTCAATATGCTACTCATTTGTCGGATTCGCGAATATCCGACCACTACATCATATAGCTGCCGTACAAACTGACCTTTTTATACCTTGAACAGGGTTTATTAAGTTTGGAAGGAAGTTTGAAACACCCAGAAGAGAACGTTGGAGACGCTATAATATACATATTTAAATACATAAATAATCAGCATGATGAGCTGAGTCGACTTTGCCATGCCCGGCTGTCTATCCAACTGTCTTATATGAGTAAAGTAGTTCCTCAGTTTTCGATAGATCAATCTGAAAGTTCGCATCCGTCTTTTTCTCCTGAAGAAGTTGCTCAACGTCGAAACCTCCGATATCGGACCCCTGTAACATATACATAGCTGCCGTACACACTGACCGATAAAAATCAAGAAAATTACCTCTTTATACCTTTTTATGCCACAAGAATTGCACGTGTGAAGGGTATTATAGTCTAAGTCAACATTTTTTCTTTTCAAACTTAACCTATAAATTTGCTTATAAATTTATTTGACACGGGGGATTACACCTTCAACTTTTATGCACCTAATTAACATGCCAATTTCGGAATACCAGCAATAAAATGCACATAATAAAAGCGTAGGAAAAGTGTAATGGCAATAAAAAGTAATTTTATTGCTCTATAAATTACTCGAGTGTATTATACCAGCACTATTTGTCCTACTTTGGGTCTAACAGTAGTGGCTCAATGACTTGAAAGATATTTTAATGCATTACTCTATGCATAATATATATGCCTGAATATTGATATACATATATAAATGTGTATATATACATCTTATATATTTATATACTTATGATTATTGTTGTTGTTGGCAGTCTTGACTGACTGTTGCTACTGTAAATTCATACCGTTTCCCCTGCCACAAATGCGGGTTAATAAAGTTATTATTTTGTTATGCATGTACACACATACATGTATACGTATACATGTATGCATGTGTGAGCATATGTGGTACAGCATAATTCCACGCACCGCTATTCAAATTCCAACATAAAAAAACGAATAAAAAGCATGAAACATATGTAAATGATACACGCGTAATTACAATTACAATTTCACGCAATGCACAGTGGGTTGAGAGTGGACAGTTTGCAGATAGAAAAAAACAGAAAGAGAGGATAAACGGTAACTTCGGCTGCACCGAAGCGTATATTAGCCTTCGCAAGTGCATTTCTTATAGCAGAAAATGGTATAAAAATATTTATATATTGATTTAGATCGGTTAGTTTGTATGGCAGCTATATGCTATAGTTGTACGATCAGGGCAATATAGTCGGGATTTGTTGCCAAGCCTTGGATAATATTCCATACTTTATTTCGGGAACACATCTTGTCAAATAACAAGGTTTTTCATACAAGTACTTTTTTCTGATCGATCAGTTTCTATGGCAGCTATATGCTATAGAGATCCAATCTGAACAATACTTTGGAATATGGGAGCTATATCTTAGACTATAATATTCTCAAAATTTCAGGAAGATACCTTATCAAATAAAAAAGTTTTCCATACAAAAACTTTCCTATGAACGTTCAGTTTGTATGGTAGCTATATACTATAGAGGGCGATATCGCTGACTCCAACAAATGATTAGCTTCTTTCGAATAAAAGAATATGTGCAAAATTTCAGAATGATAGCATACCAGTACTCTGAAACTATGCTGTAGAGTTGATTTTGCGTAAATCCTAGATTCCCCCTCCTGCTGACTAGAGGGCACTGAATATTAATATACTTTATGTTAGAAGTCGAAATCTAACTCTCTCTGCTTAAACTGTCTTTATATATGCGTAAAAGTATAAGTAACTTGTCACAAAGACTTCGCTTGATAAGTTTGTATAGATTTCGAGTTCATTATATGGTCAAAAGGCTCAGCTTTAAGCTTCATGAAATCTGTAGGCCTCTTCGAAGTAGTGTACGAAGAGCTGCTGAGTCCTACTTATAGTATGTTCCAAAGCACTCTAAGGTTGATCCAATGACTCCAACAATTAAAGCTTGGGATTATCTATCACATTCAACCTATTGTTTGGCGCTTAAGAACTTATACCTCATGTTGCACCTTTGAGTTGTGACTTACATTTACCGCCACATTTTACTCAGTTTTATATATATCGAATTTTCGTACTCCATAGTGCCTACAAGGTCCCCTTTCTTTTAGGATGCACCGGCAGTAAGGTGTAGTGTTGTAGTTCTAAAAACTCTAAAGAGACTTTTTGGCTCCTCATATCTTTAATTTCTACAATACCAAGTATAGAACGTCTTTAAAAAACAATAAAGGAACAAATTCTTAAAAGCAGGCTCAGGCAGCAACTCGATTCCAAGAAGATATTAATTGAAAACTCGGTAGCAGACAGTTCAAATCGAGATATTTTTGAACTGTTCTAATGAGTACTAGCTTGTGTACAATATGAAGAGATAGGGTAAGCCCAAAGTTTTAGAAGGCATGTGATGAAGTAAAATGGGGTATACTTCATGTTAGACAACAACCTCACATCTCCCGAAATAATTTTCAATATTTTAAGAAAACAATTAATATTGTCCACAAAATCGTCTTGTCCCACTGTAAATATTTAAGTAGACTTGAACCAAAACTTTAGTATACAATACAAATATATCAACAAGCAATAAAACACAAAGCTTACGCGAATGTAGAGTTATTTATAGAGATGTAAGTAAGGTATCCATCTCGTGTATTAGAAGACAACAAAGAAAAAATTTGTGACGTTCTGGTTCAAGCCACTGACATAATAAAGTGTTTTCTATCGTCAGCGTGTGATAGAGGGCAGATAAGATTTAGAATATAACAAAAAAAGTCACCCACATAAAATTGTGCAACAACAATAACAGCAAGAAGGGTTCAAGAATGTCAGAAGACTCACCATACTATGCGTGAGGCGGAACGCCTATGTTGTGTGAGGGAGGTGACATGGTATGCATATGAAGAGTTGAAATTAATAGATCAATCGTAGAGATAAACGGTAGCAGACAGTTGGGAGTGTTGAAGAGCAACGCACTAAGATTTTGGGTTGATGGATTACGTACTTTGTTTGCTGACGAAGGTAAATTTGCCGACATGCAGCTCGTTTCAGAAGATTTTAATAAAAAATGGCAATACGACGGTCCAGTAAACGGCCTAGTAAGAAAAATAATAGTGGTGAGAGAAGTAATTGAGATATTTAAAATACAACAGTGAAAGCTCTTCAAAATCAGCAAAAGCTCGTTAACCTGCTATTACGAAGACTCTGAAGAACTTCTTTGAACTGGTGTAATTCGGTAATATCATCAGATCAAAATATAGTAAAACTCGAACCAAACTTTTGGTCCTCTACAAAGCTTTTGAAAGCCCCAATCTGTTATATAAACTTCGGTATTAGACCTCAAAATGTGCCAGCAGACTGCAATCGCAGTTTTCTGGATACATGAACCAATTTTAGTTGCTAATTGCAGGGAACTTTTTCGAAGTAAGTCGGATTTACGAAAACCGCAATATAGGGTGAGAAAATTGTGAAAGGACGAGTGTTTGTACTTTATCAAAAGTTCATTCTAGGGTTAGGTTCCTTGTATAACAGAGCTCGTATAAAGCTCTGTTAAGCTTTTCTTCTTCCAATTTGTGCCCTGAAAGCTGTTTTTTGCCTGAGAAGCTTTTGTTGTGTTATCTCGCACTACTTTGAACATCCTCCAGATTTTTGTGGTACAGTATCTTTGGTTTAGCCATAACGCAACTTGAAAAGCTTTCAAAACTTTCCGAGAAAAAGCTTTCGAAAGTGCACTTGAGAGCTTTTAAAGCTCGTTGGCTCACGCAAAAAGGAATAATAATGTTGTTTATCTATGGTTGTGTTGGATAGTAATTTGTTACGTTTCAAAAGACCTCAAAGAGGTTTCTTTAAGTACGCGTGAGAGCTTTCAAAGTTCGTTAGCACATGCAGGGTTGTTTTTTTATTTAAATATGACAGATTATATTGGATATCTTTGGTTATATTAAAATATTAGTTGTGAAGCTTCAATAGATTTCCAAAAAATATGCCTCAAGAGAACGTTTAAAGCACGTTAGCACATGCAGGCTTGCAGTTATTTTAGAACAGCACAGATAGTAGTGGGTATGTTAGGATTTACTGAAGAATAATTTGTTACGCTTTATAGAACTTGAAACAAAAAGACTTTCTTAAGTAGGCTTGAGAGCTTTTAAAGCTACTGAGCACTTACAGAGTTATATTTAAGTAACAAAAGCACAATTAAAAAGGAAAGGACTTATATGTCCAAATTGCGTATTTTCTTAGCTTAATGACTTTGTATGTGACTATTATTATACTAATTCTGAGTTCGAACACACAAGTTTTGGTGATTTTTAAAACTGAGTAGTTAAACTGCTTCCGCCAAAATTTCCCTGCCAGGTCATGCAACAGGTGTTGCTTGAAGGAAACATTTTTTCTTTATTTTGCTGTTGTTGTTGTAGAAATTAAGCGCATTGTTCTCCAAAATATTCCAAAAACAAAATAAGAATATAATGAACAGCAGCTGATGTAGATAAGAACAGCTGGCAATCTCGCTGAATGTCTAAATTCTTTTGTTGCAACAACAACACAAGCAACATCACCAACAACGGCAATGTTAACAGCTACAACAAACAAAACGGCCGACAAGCATAAACAACGGTCTGCCAAGAGCATGACGACAATTTAATTTGACATATGGCACGCCGCTAACAACAACAATAACAACAACCATACCACAACTGCGTCTACCGCTTTTTAATGAGCAGCGAAGCGCAACGCTGCAGTTGAAAGCAAAAACAAAGCAAACAAAAATTAAAAGATTCTTGGCCACTTGCCACACAAGTGCCGCTACAAATGTGTGTGTGTACATATTTTTATTTGTACGTGTGTGTGTCAGTCAGCGCCGGGTTCAAATGTTAATGCCATTGGAAAGTTAAATAAAAGAAGTGGCACTCTACAAAAAGCCAAAGAACCAAACGAATTAAAAATTCGAAATAAAATAAAATCAACAACAAAAATTAAAAAAAGGAGAAACAAAACAAAAGAAAACGAAACAATACCACACTTGGCGGCAAGGCATTAGAGCGAGCGCCTGTGAAACATTCGTATAGCTCGACTGGCATTTGAACTTTGCGCGTTGACAGAATTTTCAATGCTTTCGCCGTCATACAACCGCCTTTCAACTGAGCCAAATTATTTTGTGGCAGCGTAGAAAGCCATGCCTCACCTGGTGCATGTATGTATGTACCCGCTGACACACAGCGTGTGTTGGCAGTCGTTGCGCGCGTCGCGTCTATTTATTAGATTCTTTTAATTGCTGCTGCCACCCGTTGACAGGCCGCGCATGCGCATGCGTGCAGTCGCTCGAAACGCGCATGTAATTAAAAATCACTTTTTTCACACTGCCGCCCCGCAAACGCTGTCAAAAAGCAGCTCATTTGTGTGCTTAACATATGATATGACTAATTTTAGCTGCAAAAGTAAGAAATTGAGGTGTTTTGTTCAAGAAAAAATTAAGTTGTTTGGAGAAAGCGGTATTAGCGGGGAATTTTTAAAACTTTTTCTGTTAGGCAAAGGTTTGTTATTAAATTGGGAAAATAAAGTTTTCTGATCCAAATTCCTCTTTAACATTACTATTTTGTTTTTTTTTTTTAATTAGTTAGAAATTATTAATTAAAAGTTTAATTTTTCATTAAAATAAAAAGATATTCATGAAATATAATTAAAATAAAAAAAATAGAAAAATTAAAAGAAATAAAAAATAAAACTGAGTCAAGGCTGAGTTTTTATTTTAAATAAAAAATTAACCATATAAAAGTAGAATCTAAAATTATATATTTTGTTGTAAAATTTGCCTTTTAAGCTTAAAAAATTAAATTTAATTTAATTTAATTAAAAATTAAAAAAACTGAAAATAAAAGTAATTTAATTAAAAAAAAGTTATAAAAATTTAATTTAATTATTAAAATTAAAATTAAGAAAAAATAAAGCTAAAATAAATTAAATAATATTTTAATATAAAATTTATTAAATATTATTTTAATATTTTTGAAAAAATAATATTATTTAATGGTTTCTTAATTTTTTTAAAACATTTTTTAATGTTTAGGCTATTTAATTTTTAAAATTTAAAATAATTTTAAATTTTTAAACAATTATTTCATAATTTTAATTAATTTTTTAATTAAATTATTTTAAATTTTTTTAAAAGCTTTTTAATGTTTATTTATTTTTATTAAAATTAATTTTATTTTAATTAATTTTTTTTTAATTAAATTATTTTAGATCTATTTTTTTTAAAGCTTTTTAATGTTTGGCTTATTTTTATTAAAATATAAAATATTCTGTTGAAACATTTGCTTTTAAACTTAAAAAACACTAAATTTAATTTAATTAGAGTTAAAATAAAAAAAATTAAAATAAAATAAATAACTTTTTATATTTAAAAATTTATAGAAACTTATTTGAGCATTTTTAAAATAAAAAAAATTTTAGAAATATACTTTTCATCGAAATTTTTGTCTAATATTAAAAAGAAATTAATAACAAAACTATGAAATAATTTAGTAATTTTCTTTTAGTTTAATTGATTTTTTTTAATTTAAACTTTTTTAATTAATACTTTTTTAAAACTTTTCTGATGTCAAGCTAATTTTTACTGAAGTTAAAATTATAACCTATATCAGGAAAGAAATAGTTCTGAAATTTTTTTATTATGAATTTTAAATATTCTTTTATTTACCTAAAAAGGGATATTTCTTTTAACAGATTTTCTTATGAAAAAATTATAGATATTGCTTAACTATTACACATTCGAATCTTTCATAATTTTTACTCTAAACTCGTTTTTAATTCAATATTTGATAGTAGCGCCACCTGTCGAGTAAACTGTTTTTGAGCTTAGCAATACTTTTAGGTATCTTTTGCGTATTACATTTTTCTCTAAATTTTTGTTCAAAAAATATACAACATTTGATTTTTTTCCAAAATTTTTAATTAAAAAATGTATTTGTACATACATATAAGTATATTTAAATTTTTTAATTTATTTATTTTATTTTATTTTTTACACTTCTTTACAATATTTTACTGTCTCTTATTCACTTCCTTTCTCGTTACTCTTCTTTTACACCTTCAGCAACAATTACGAAATATTCACTTATGCATTGGCGCGTGCGTGATAAATCTTTTCTTCAATGTACATAAAGCAACGAAATGCTAATAAAAAATTCAATTACATACAAACATGCATAAATATGAGCAGCTTCGCACCTGTATGTCATATTTTCATTATTGATTTTGTATTATTCTTTAACTACATTTCCACATGCGCCGGAGTTCAATGACTCGGGTGTGAAATGCAAACAAGTAATTAGAAAAATAAATAAAAATCATCAAATTGTTTCTTTTTAATATTTCTTTAACATTCAATGAAAAATTTTTATTACAATTTCATCAAAATTAAAAAAAATATGAATATTAAAAAAAAAAAAAATTTGAAAATATTTGGAATTTTTTTAGAAAAACCTAATTTCAAAATTTTTGTATAAATCTTAAAAAAAAAAACTCATTAAAAATATTTGAAATTTTTGTTAAGGGAAATTTAATTTTATCATATCTTTTTATGGAAAACTTATTTTGACGATTTTCAAAAAAAAAATTTTAAAAAATTTAACTTTCAAGTTTTTTTTATATTAATATCAGTTTCAAAATATTTTCAGAAAATTATTTTGAAATAATTATTTTTTAAAAATTTAACTCTCAAATTTTTTTTTTCAAATTTCAATATCAGTTTCAAAAATTTTTCTAAAAAAATTTAACTTAAAAATTTTTTGCATTGAAACTTTTAATAAAAAATGTTATTATTGAAAGCAGTTGAAATTTTTGGATTTTGTTTAAAAAATTTTACTTTTATATTTTTGCAAATTTTGATATCAATTTCGAAAAATTTAACTTTCAAACTTTAAAAACATTTAATTTAATTTTTTTTTTTAATTTTAGAAATATTTAATTAAATTTTTTTTATTCAAAGAAAAATTAATTTTAAATGTTGTTTTCAAAATTCAATTTAAATTTTTTTTTCAAATTTAGTTTTTGTAATAAAAGTATTGCTTAAAATGTACACTATATGTAGCAATAGCTATCACACTACACCTATACATATTTACAAACATACATACTCATGCATCTACATAAATACTTCACTATCACCGCCATAACAACAACAAATTCAAAAGTTCAATGAACACTTAAAAAGTTTCCAAAATTCAGTAGCCATAGAAACGTGTATGATACCTGACAATCTAGTCAACAACAACAGCATGCAGGCATGTCTAATTCACTTTCACACCGAGTACTTATTGTTTGTTAAATGCCCAGCAACTGTCACCATATCATTGACCGTCAAATTTTCACCCTTTTTGGGCATTTACTTCACCATGAAAGTAAAAGGTTGTGAATACCGGAAAAAAATAAGAAATTAAGAAGTTAAAAAAGTAAAAAAATGTATAAAATTGTATAAAAAAAATTAAAAATATAAAAATAAAATAACAAATATTTTTTATGATATTTTAGTATTTTCATTATTATATCTAATTTATTTCCATTTTATTTTTTAATAAAACTTTTAGTATTTTTTATTTTTATTTTTTACACAAATTGGAAAACAATTATATAATTTTTTGTTATAAAAAAAGTAATAGCAGCATTTTTTTTATCTAATTTTGATATTTATTTTGTTTTACAATTTTGAAAAAAAAAATAAAAAAATAAAAAAAATGTTAAGCAGGAATTTAGTAGAAGTTGAAATATTTTTCGCTCCCTGGCATAATGTTGTTTTTTTTTTCAAATTAGTACTTAGTCAATATTTGATTTCCAAGTTCTTTTATTTATTTTTTTTTTCTCAAAGATAATTGCAATATTTATTATTTTTGATATATTATTTTTTAAATTTTGATTATTTTTATTTTTTTCTTATTATAATATTTTATTTTTCTTACAAAATATGTTTCAGTTACTTCTAAAACTATATTCAAATATTTTCATAAATATTCTTTTTTTTTAATTTTTTTCTATATATCATATATAAACTTTATCACACGTGCTCAGCTATTACTTAATTCACAGCAAATTTTTAGTGAAAATTAAATAATGTTTCCACTCATCACGCAATTCTACGAATTTTCTGCACAAAAACTACATAAATAACAACTTTAGCACAAAAACTATTTATTATTTCAAATTATTATTACCAAATCAAGCAAAGGCGGCCTCCAAATGACCGCTGAGCGCGACTGTAAACACGTGTGCCGCCCCTCTCTGTGCGCTTTTGTCGAAGTGAAATTTTTACACCACAATTTCCTCAGCTGTATGAACTGTTATTGTTGTTGTTTTGTCCGCAAGCAATAGTGTACTTGTGAATTCATTTCATTCGGTGCATAAATTTCGAACGCGTAGCCACAAGCAGCCAACAATGTGCAGTCTAACGCGTTTCGGGTCTTTTCATATTTTTTTTATAAGTTGGAAAATGTAACATTATATTCAAAATTAATTGTTCCAAAGTTGCTTGCTCGTTAAAGAAACATACTTGGGCAGCAAATAATTTCTAAAAAATAATAAAAAATTGGGAAAAAAGTGAAATAATTTCATTTTCATTTGAAGTGAAATTGCCGCATGAGCTTTTAGCGGCCGCAATGGCCGTACTTGTATATGTGTGTGAAGCGGTCTTTGTTCGGCGCATAATACGCATACAAACATATGCGCATGTGTACACACCCTCAGTGCTGTATGTGCGCTTGCGCAGCTTAAACTCCCTATGCAACAAGACATTGTAGCGGTTTTTCAAAGTCATAACCAATCACTATGTGAACTAACACACATATACACATATAACACACAATACATATGTATTTCTGTTAAAATCACTATGAAATTCCACTTTTGCTTTCCTTCCATGCTTAAATTGCTATTTTCTTTCTTCACTTTGCCCAAATTGATATTTTTTTAAATTTTAATTTTTACATGAAACTACATACATACGTTTTTAATTTTTTTTATAAAATTTTAATATTTCTTATTAACTATTCAATTTTTTTCTTTCTTTGACAATTTCGAAAAAGCTTAAAGCTTTTTAATTACTTTATTTGATTATTTACAATAAATTTTGAATTTGGAAAATTTCGATTTTTTATTATTGCTCTAGTTAGTTATTCAATTTTAACATTTTTTCTCCAGTTTTAAAAATTAAAAAATTTTAAATTTTTGAAGAAAAAAGTTTTTTTTAATTGATTTTGATACCTTTTTGAACTTTTTTATATTTTAAAACATTTTCTATTTACACGGAGTCTGCCATTATATTTTTTGAGAATTTGAAATAATTTTAAGAATTTAAATGTTTTTAATTTTCTTTTTAGCTTATTCTTTAATTGTTTGCTCTAAATATATTTTTTTAGTATTTTTGTTACTCAGTTTTACTAATTTTTACATAATTTTTATTATTATTTTTAATATTTTCAGCGTTAAACTTTTAAGAATTCTAAACTTTTTAAAAAATGTTTTTGAAATTTTTGTTTGAAAACTTTTAATAAAAAAAAGTTTTCGATATTTTCCGATTTCATCTTTCTTATGAGTTGTTATTTTGATTCATCTTTGTTCTTTTTTCTAAATATTTTCAGTTAAAAGTTTTTGGAATTTTTTCATATATTTTTTTTTTGAAAATCTTTAATAAAAATAGTTTACTTTATTTACCGATTTCATCTCTTTTATTCGGAGTAATTATTTTAATAGTTTTACTTAATTTTTATTTTTTTTCTAAATATTTTCAGCTTTAAACTTTTTGGAATTTTTTTGAATTTTTTTTTGAAATTTTTTTTTGAAATTCTTAGAGAAAAATAGTTGTCTTTATTTAACGATTACATCTCTTTTATTTGAAGTTATTATTTTGATATTTTTACTTGGTTTTTATTAGTTTTTCTAAATTTTTTCAGCTTTGAACTTTTTGGAATTTTTTTAATTTTAATTAAAAAAGTTTGCTTTATCTACCGATTTTGTCTTTCTAATTAGTAATTTTTTCTACATATATATTTTTTTAAAATAAATTTTGTTTTAATATTTTCCAAAGAATTTTTTTTATGTTTTATTTTGAATAATGTTTGATATAAAATAGTTTTCTTTATTTACCAATTTCTAATCAAAACTAATCTCCAACATGTTATTCTCATACAAACATTTAATGTTCTCTCCAAATTTTTTGATAAATTTTTTTTCCAGAAAATTGGTTTTTACGCTTTCTTCTATCTGCAGTTTTAATAATTATAAAATTTAATCAAAAATAGAAATAATTTTTTTTTGTTTATTATTTTGTATTTGACTACTATTTTATTAATTTTTTTATTTTTGTTTTTGGCCGTCTGGTTTTTTTTGTGTGCTCCTTTTTGTCGTTTACTTTTTATTTAAGTCACTGAATTACTTAAACCTAATAAATTTCCGCTCATTGAAGAAAAAAATGGCTGCAATTGTTGTAGTTGACATTCACTTTCGTTACAAATTGATTTTCCATTACCGTTATACACCACTTAATTAGTATTTTAAAATCGCTTTGATGCGTCCGTTTTCTTTACAATCTTCCAATTTGGCAGAGAAAATTTCACTTGCCCATTGAACAGACACGTTTGTTTTTGTAGTTGTTTTCATTTATATCTCCCTGCTTCGTTGTCACCACTTTGTGAGACTTCAATGAAAATTTATAAATCAATTTTTGTTTGAAAAATTATTATTTTTAATTTTTTGTTGTTGTTGTTGTTTTCTTAGCAGCCAGCTAATTGCTTATGCGCAACATAGAAAACACAACAAATGTTGTGCAATAGTTTTGAATTTCACACGTCCAGTTGACTTTGACGAAAAGCTGAAGGGCGCTGCAAATTGTAGGAAGCTGAGCTCACGTGGTAATTAATGGCCTCAGGGAGATACAGGCACTCATCCGATGACCTAACATTAGGCTCATTAATTATATGCTAACAGGCCATCATAAATATGCACAAATAAGATTAATTTTTACCACTAATTATAGTGTGAGTTGAGTTGGCCGATTATTAAAGCGAGTTTCGTAATTGACAAATGTGAAAAATTTCGAAGTGACGAGCTTACATATGTATGTATATAATTGAATGCAGCTAATTATAATACTCATATTATCAGCGTTTGTTTAAATGACAATTCAATTGGCGAGAGAAATTTTTGAAAGTCGGCAGATTTTGACAAAAAAAAAAGTATTTTTTAATGAAAAATAATAAAAGAAAAAATATTAAATTTTTGGTAATTTTTAAATTTGAAAAAAAGTTTTATATTTTTAACGTTTTTTTTACGAAGTTGAAAAAATCATTTTAGGTTTAGACAATAATATATTTTTTAAAAACTGATTTTATAGACTTTCGAAAAAATAATTTTGATTTTTGGTAAAGAAAAACTTTTATTTATATTTACACATATCTGATAAAAATTTTATTTTTTGGGAAAAAATTTAAAAAATCTTTTTTACAAATATAATAGATTTATAAAATTTTAATTTACAAAAACAAAAATAATGTCAGTAATAAAAAAAGGAATTTTCATGAAAATTCAGTTATATCGTAATTTCCATATTAAGGAATTTAAATTAATTTTTATAAGTCAAAGTATAAAAATTGTATACTATTGTATATAAAAATTGTATACTAAAAATTAATAAAATAAAATAATTTTTTTATTTTAATTTTTAATTAAACTAAATTAATTTTTTTTATTAAAATAAATAAGTAAATAATTTTTTTTGTTTTAATTTTTAATTAAGATCGGAAATTATTTTTTTTATTAAAATAAAAATAGAAATTAAAAATTTATTTATTTAATTTTTTTTATTTAAATAATAATAGAAACTAATATAAAAAGCTTTAGAAATATTACATAGTACACTTTTTTAAAAAGATAGTATATAAAATTTCAGAAATTAAAAAATAAACTAATTTAAATTTAAAAATTAAATTGTAAAAAATTTATTGAATTTAATTTAATTTTTTGTTTTGCTATTTTAAATTTTTCAACAAACAAAAAAGTTAAAAATAAATTAAAAATAAGTTTTTGTTTGTAAATAAAAATGTTGAAAACAATTAAAAAACTATTTTTTTTATACAAAATTCAGCTTTTCTCACACATCGCATAGTTCTTATAGTGCAAATTTTTTTATTCACATTTTTGTTAATCTAAACTAATTTTTATAAAAAAAAGTTTAAAAAAATCTTTAAAACTATAAATATATGTTTTAATGAAAAATAATTTTTAAAATAATTTGCTTTTTATTTTATTTAAGAAAACTAATTTTTTTCAAATAGCCTTTTTTATTTTAATTTTTTAGTATTTGTTTTTATTTTTTGCAATTTTTTAATTTATTTTATTTTTAAAATTTTATTATTTTTAATTTTCCTCTTATATAATTTTTTTTTTGTTTTTGAAATTTTATTTTTCAATGTTATTTACATATATTTTCTGTAATTTTTAAAATTTCATTATATTTTATTGTCTTAAAATGTTTTCATTTTTTTTATAAGTATATTGAAATCTCTATACTTTTGCCACCTGATAAAATTCTTTTATTTCTTTGAAAGCCAAAATTTCTCTCAATTCACTTAACCAACGCTAATTATTTCTTTGTTTATCTTATTAGTAACCTGTGTGATATATTTCTCTAATCTACTATTTTTTGTTGCTTTTCTTGTTGTTATTGATTTCTTCATTCACCTGCATAGCCGGCGAATAACCGTACAAGTGCGCTGATTAATTAGCATCTAACGTTCTTGTGACCGGAATTCAGCTCAGCGCCCGCAGCTCAACGCTTTCGGCTTCAGCCGCAACTCCACTTCGGCTGTCTACTGCCTTTTATGGATTCCCTATTTCTAGTTGTTCGCACAACAAACATTTATTCAAATTAAATTAGCATAGCAATGCCAGCGTGCAACGGTTTCCAAGCGCAGCTTCCCAATTCTCGTATCGATTACGGCGGCTGCGCGGCTTTGTCTGGCATTTGTGAAGCTTCTGCTGGACAATGACTCAGTTCCAGGCACATATATAAAGGCACAGCAGCAGCGACGTCGGCGTTTTTTATGTTGTGCGGCGAAACCGTTTAGAATTTATTCACGTTTGTTGCTTATTTATTGTTGTTGTGCGCTTTTTGTTTTTGGAAATTTACATTTTTCTCGATTACGGCGCTTCTATTGAAAAATGTGCGTTTCTGTGTGTGTATGTTCCAGTTTATTTTTTGATTTACATATTTTCACTATTCCTTTTTATGGCGTTCTTAACAGTGTCATTAAGTTACCGAAATATTTTCGTCTGTCGTCTGCTGTTTTGGTCATAAAACGCTTTCCATTTTTGCTTTGTTTGGTTATTAACAGCTCTCATGCCATCAGTGGCTACATAATCCGGTGTTGTTGTTAATTTATGATGCTGCCTTGGCGAACGGCACTCGGCTTGGGTTTTGAACAAAAGCAAATAATAAATAAGTATTAATTTTTATCCGAAATCGTTTGCCGATAAATATAATATTTTTTTCTATACATAAAGTACATATAAAAATTGTTCAGTTTGTCGAGCTGAGTCGGCTTAGCTACGCCGGTCCATCTGCCTGCAAAAGCGATCTATTCCCTCAGTTTATGAGATATAAATCTGAAATTTTGTACCCACCCTTTTTTCTTTAAGAAGCTGCTCATTTGTTGGAATCAACGATATCGGAGCACTACAGCATATAGCTGTCATACAAACTGAACAATCGGAATCAAGTCCTTGTATGGAAAACTTTTTTCTTTGACAAAATATCCTCGCGAAATTTGGCACATATTATTTTCCAGGACAGTACTAGAATCTCCGAAAATATTTTTCAAATCGAATTACTATAGCATATAGCTGTCATATAAACTGATCGGTCAATGTCAAGTCTTTGTATGGAAAAATGTTTTTTTGACAAGCTATCTTCACAAAATTGGGCACACATTATTTTCCAGAACAATACTAGAATCTCCAAACATATTTTTCAAATCCGATCACTATAGCTTATAGCTGTCATACAAACTGACCAATCAAAATCAAGGTAAAGCCCTTTATATACACTTTTATGCTATAAGAATTGCACCTGTGTAGGGTATTATAGTTTCAATGCTGCCGAAGTTAAAGATATTTTGTCTACATCTTATAACAACAACAACAACACTTATATTACGTCTGAGTTCTTCTGAATTTTGATATGTTGGTCAGAATTATGGTCATTTACATAGATTTTGCCATAAAAGGTAGCTATTATTTTGAAACTCACAGTTCTTCTATATTTTATGGGTAAAGAAAAGGTTTAAAAATCATTTAGTGTACCTTTGCTACTCTCATAATCACAGTGTAAACTCAATATTTGCCGAGATCATCCAGAAATAATTAGAATTGAGCTCACTTATCCAGTTCAGCGCATCACTGAAATCAAAAGCTTTCTACCAAGAAGAACTCACCGATGTGTTAAGCTGTAAATTAAAAACCACACCATTTCTATAAATATAGCGGAAAATTATGTCCCCCAATTTAAAAATTGAGAATGAGCTCATTGCTATTGTCAACCCAACCATACACTTATATGGTACACTCTGCATATTTGTGCCATTTTACTTTCTATTTTGTTTTAGCCAAGCTTCTTTCACTTTCCAAGCAGAATTTTTGAAGGCAACGAAAAACATTAAAAAAAAAAACAAAAAAATAAAAAAAACTGTACAAGCGATGTAAAAATATAAAAAAAAAAAATTATAAAATATAAGCAGAGAAAAAATTGTATGCATATGTACATACACATAAGAAAATTAAATTATCAAAAAATATTTTTTTTTTTCAATTTAGGTGCAAAAATTTCCTTTTCTTTTGTCACCTTAAATGGTTAGCGTTTGTGTTAATTCTTTATTGTTTTTATTTTGTTAACACATAAAACAGTGTTTATTTAAATACAAATTTGTTAGTGCCATAAAACGCTGCGACAACACCGAAAAAGTAGCGGTGAAAGAATAAAAGCGTAAATTTGGCACTCAGAGTGACTAAATTACACATCTCTGTGGTGACCCAGTGAACTACTTTGCATATTTGCGCTTAAACGCGTAGTTTTGTCTTAAGCACACACATACACACATGCTCTCGTAGGCATTTAGCGGCACGCAAGTGTATTGTAAATGCTTAACAGTTGTATTTATTTTATTCCAACGCTAACGGTGACTATGCATAGTTATGATTTTGTTGTTATTTTTATTCCACATGCTTTTGTTTCGTATTTATGCACAAATATGTCGTTTAAATGGCTAACGAACCGTTTTACTTTCACATTTGCATAGAACGCGAGCGAATGTTCAGCGCTATTGTTTTTGTTGTAGCACATATATACATATGTAATGAGTGTGTGTAAGTGGCGCATATATTGTATATAATTCTATATTACACCTAAAGCAACATATGCAAGGCGTGATTGACCTTCTCAGTCTCTCAATTTCAATTGAATGCCGAGCAAGTTCGTTGCTTAAGTCTTTTGTTTGTAGAGCAAAAGTAGGATATGCATAGATAGGATAGTTTTTGTAGTGATTTTTTTTTGTTGGGAAGTATTAAGGGAAAATATTCAAATTCGGAAAAAAATCATAAGAAAATAAAATAAAAATCGCAAAAAAATTTTTTTTAAAATTTATGTATTTATCCAAAAGGGTTGAGGAAGTGAACTTAACCTGGAAACCTTATATGTATGTATGTTTATGTATATCAAACTACTAAAAAATTAAAAAAAAAATTATTTTTAATTTGTGTAGAAAATTTCATATTTTGAATAGTTTTTATAACGATTTTTTTAATTTAAAAGAAATTTATTATGAAAAAAATATCAGAAAAAACTCAAAATTTTATTAATAAATAATTTTATAATAATTTTCATAAAAAATTTTTATAAGAAAATATTTAATAAATATATCGTTTAATTTTTTTTTCAATTAACAAAAATGCTTGCAATTTTTATTTTTAATTTGCGTTGAAAAATTTTATATTTTGAACAGTTTTTGTAGTGATTTTTGTTTTTATTTTAAAGAAATTTATTACGGAAAAGATATCAGAAAAATTTACCAATTTTTTTAAATAAAATGTTAGAACTAATTTTCAGAAAAAAATTGTATAAAAAAATATTTAATAAATTTAGATAAACATATCGCATAAATTTTTTTCAGTAAACAAATATATTTACAACTTTTGTTTATAATTTTAAAATAAATTTATTATGTAGAAAATGTTAGAAAAATTTTTGAACAGTTTTTGTAGTAATTTCTGTTTTATTTTAAAAGAAATTTATTATGGAAAAGATATCTGAAAAATTTACAATATTTTTTAAATAAAAAATTATGAAATAATTTTCAGAAAAAAAAAATTGCATAAAAAATTTAATAAATTTAGAAAATCGCATACTTTTAAAAATATTTGCAATTTTTATTTTTAATTTGTGTTGATTAGATCTTTTTTAAAAGAAACTTATTATGTAACAATTTTTAGAAAAAATTTAGTATTTTATAAATAAAAATTTTTTAAATAATTTTCAGAAAACAAAAATTGTATAAAAAAATATTTAGATAAATTTAAATAAATAATTCGCATTTTTTTTCAATTAACAAAAATATTTGCAATTTTTATTTTTAATTTGTGTTGAAAAATGTTATATATTGAACAGTTTTTATTAAGATCATTTCATTTTTTTATAAAATTTTTTTTTGATCAACATTAAATTTAATTTAGAATAGTTAATTTATTTTTATCAAGCTTGCTGCTCTGAGAAAATATAAACAAAAGAAATTAAAGTATTAAATATTATAGCGCAAATAAATACATGCATAAAAAATTTGTTAAAATGCACATATTTTTTTTAATTTTAAAATTTTAATTAAAAAATTTTTTATTTATATTTTCAACAAATGCACATCTTTTTTAAATTGTTAATTTGTTAAAATTTTAATTACAATAATTTTTTTTCTATGAAACACATATTTTCACATTTTCTGTCAAAATATGATTATATAAAATTTCAAATGATTACCAAATATAATTTTTAAAGACAAAATTTTAAATACGAAAACAAAAATGCATGTATGATATGTATATCACCTTTGAAAAAATTTAAGAAAAATTTTGTATTCATAAAAATTGGTATAACTCTGTCTTTCAACACACCGTATAATAATACTTTATTGCCCGAAAAATGCACACAAATACAAAAACCACTTCAAACAATTTACTGTAACAATTTTACTGCAGCAAATATACTTTATTTATTTTACAATTACTCTACTCTTAAAATGTTTCAGAACTATCAGTGCTCCGCTGCCTTTAAATGCCCTTTCAATTTTTGTCTTAAGTTACTATTTACCTTGCTAATAGCCTGTTTGCTCCAATTTGTACACTTGTTGCTTAATTTCGAATCATTTATAGATTTACTTTTCCGCAAGCGTTAAATATATTTGCCTTCGCCCTAGTTCAGCAAATAAAAGTTTAACAGTTCTGCAAAATTCTTTAATTCTGGCTTTTTTCTTTTTCACCTCGGTCTTTATACAGCGAAATGCTTTTAAGAGCGCTTTCTTCTTACGGCTTGTAAACATTTTTGTAGCTTAGCTGGGTACTAAAATGAAGCGAAACATGAAAAACATAAAAAGTCAAGATTTACTTTTACTTTGTGTAATTTGTTGCAGTCTAATTGTTAGCATGAGAAAAATCAATATTTATTTATTTTATTTTTTAACAGCATACAGTATTTAGTATTTCCATATATATAACAAACTGTTGGTAGTTAAATAAATATTAATTCTTTGGCAATTTCGCGGGAAAAGTAGCGCTTCGCTTAGAAAGTTGGTGCATAAAAGAATTGCCAAATTATTGCTGGCGATTAACGAGCAATAAAAATACTGCTACAGTTCGAAATTACTATACTAAACTCGAAAAATGTTATAAATTATAATGTTCCATCATAAATCCATAAGTTGACTTTCACATCATCCGTTGCATTTTTTCCAAAACAATTTTTGTTTACTCTTAATACAATATTTTCAAAAGAATTTCGTTTCACTGTTTCAAAGATTCATTGCATAAATTTATATAAAAACAACTGCGCCACCTAGCGGGTAAATATTATTTTCGTAGTATTTTTTTTTTTGCCCATAGACAAAGCTTTGAACTGCACATTTGCCACGTAAATCTGAGTAGATCCACGATCTAAGTGTAACAAAATATGAGTCTATCTATCTGTCTATCGAGAATATATTTTTCTAACAATTTTTGTTCTTTTGCAATTATTTGTATGTGCATTGTGAAAATAATGACGTAATCGCCCAACAATCTCATCATTTCTAAATATATCTTGGATGGCGTCAATTAGCAAGTAGCTTCTTCACACTGCGTAAAAATGTAATGAAAAGTATGCAAAACAAGTGCCAGTCTACATCTAGTGGTTGCCTCACATTCAATTAACGGCAAATGTATATGTGTAAATTTGTGTTGCAGATAGTTTTAATAAGAAAATAACTAAAATTTGTATAACCAATTTATTGGTTACTCGGCTATAATTGTCTACGGTGTCTACGCAAATAAAGAAGTAGCAATTTTACTATTGCACCTCTCATTTTATAATTCATCAAAGGAAAAAAGCTACAATATCGTCCAAAAAAGACGATTTTTCAACATTTTCTGAAACCGCGCCATCTAGCGGACATCTTTTTGGTAATCGAGCTAACTTTATATATGAAAAAATAAAAAAAAATGTAGGATGTAAGTTGAGTTGTCATCATGCTCAATGTGTGAAGAAACTTAAATGTGCATATAAAAATATAAAGTTTCTAAAAATAATAATTCCTGATCACAGCGCCATCTGGTGGAAGTATTTTTTTCATCCGCCCTTGATTTTTGAATCTCTATAAGAAAAGGAAAAACAAACGAAAGCAGTTAAAATGGGTCTTATGTGAACATTTCGTCATACAAACATGTATCAAGAAAATTAGTTACTTTGTTGCTTAGCAAATTGTTGTTTTCTGACTAAAAACTCTTAATATGTTCTAAGAGGGGTGGTTTCGGAATAAGAGGACTACTGTAAACGTCAAATATTATATAGTATATTAATAATCTGTCGAGCAAATCAAAATAAAATTCTTTTTTACTTAGAAAGTAAGTAAACTCTTACCTCTCTAACAACAGCGCCATCTACTGGGTATTTAATTTTTCAGAGAAATATCATTTTAATACATTATATCTGTAAAATGAGCCTTCTGAGTATGAAAGCATTTAGCTGTACACTTTTTTTAAAAATAGCTTCGATTGCGCCACTTGCCGGGGTTTTACTGTGTTCCCAATTATTACAATGAATCGTCTGTATATACCAGCACTACTCCATCAATACAAACTGAACGATAAAAATTAAATTCTTGTATGGAAAACCTTTTAAAATGACGAGTTGTCATCACGAAATTTGGCATAGTTTACTAGCCAAGCTATCTTTACAATCACCCAAAAAATCATTAAAATCGGGCTGCTATAGCATATAGCTGCCATACAAACTCATCGATCAAAATTTAGTACTTGTGTGGAAAACTTTTTTATTTGACGAGATATCTTCCCGTAATTCGGCACGAATTCTTTTCCAAGGTAACGGTAGATTCTCCCAAGAAATTGTTTGGATCGGATCTGTAGAACATATAGCTGCCATACAAACTGATCGCTCAAAATTTAGTCCTTGTATTGAAAACTTCTTTATTTGACGAGATATCTTCCCGTAATTCGGCACGAATTATTTTCTAAGATAACGGTAAACTCTCCCAACAAATCATTCAGATCGGACTACTATAGCATATAGCTGCCATACAAACTGATTGATCAAAATCAAGTTTTTGTAAGCAAATTTTTTTTTTATTTGTGCAACCGACTTTTTGTTATTTGTTTCTCATTTAGGTTTCATGCTCTGCCAGACAGTTCTTTTGCCGAGAAATAGAATTTTAAAAATCTCCCTATTTTTGATTGTGCTTACATATATAAGTATGTTAAATAACGGTGATCAGTCAATGATAAACACAGCTTATCATGATGTTTGCTTTTATTTTTGTTTTACTATAACTTCTATGTCAATTCTACAACTCATTCTCTATGTCTCAGTTCTGCTTTTGGCGTTTAGTTGTAAACGCACATTAAAACAAAACAAATTATTTTCATTTGATTTTAAATTGCTTCGCCATTTCATTCATCAAGCAAATTAAAATGAAGTGGATTTAAGTCAGAAAACAAGTAAAAATAAATAACATTTAAATGACTGCAAGTGCTCAAAAGAAGAGAATATAAGTCAAAGAGTAATTTACAATATCAATCACTCAATCAGCGGGTTATAACAGTAAAACAAGGCACTCAAATGCCTGGGCATGAGACGCGCAGCTAGAAGTACATTGTATGTGTATAAGTGTGAAAAAAAATTTAATTTCCCTGCATTTATATGGGGAAGCAAGAAAATGCTGAAAAAAATTTAAACGCAAAATAAAAAAAATTTAAAAAATTAAAAAAAAATAAATTCGAAAGATATGTATGTACATATATTCCATTTCACTACATTTATATGGAGAAACAAGAAAGTATTAAAAAATTAAAATAAAAAAAAGTTGTTAAAGTTAAAAAAAGTCGAAAAAATAAATTCGAAAGATATCTTTAAAAAAATCGAAAAAATTAAATAAAAAATAATTAAATTAAAATAGTTGGAAAACAAAACACGCTTTCAGCACCACACCTTTTTCGTCTGCTTCAATTCTCACCCAATTCGTTCGATTAAGAACTGCGTCCATATCCGAAACTGAAAATGATAGCTACTGCACGCTTGCAACCAGCTGGTGCTTTTTTTACCTGTTTTCTTTCCTGATTGTTCCTCTATGATATGCCGCTACTTTGCTATTAACCCATTTCTCACTTCTTCTATTTGTAGTTAATTGTGCTTTAATTAATTTCTTAACAGCAAATTCTATTCTTTATTGTTATTGTTGTTGTTTGCCAGCCACCCATTTCGTTGCGTGTTGCAATTGCGGTATATTGGCCGCTCGTTTGATTTGTGTGATATGCGCTTTAAGGCACAACTAACACCATTTTATATTCATTCAATTGGTTTGGGTGTGCAAGTTTGTCGCTTAAGTCTTTAGCTTTTAGGCAGCATAGGCGGAATTACAGCAGTAATGGAATTGGAAATGCTTGTTTAGAGTTCGTATATGTTGTAATTGCTTAGGAATTTGATAGCTAAGTGAAATTAAAGTCTAACAAGAATGTTGAATAAATTTTTGAAAGCGTTAAATTTAAGAAAACAATAGAAATATATTTAGCTGGCGATAAATGTGTTGTCAGGGAGTAAGTTTTGGGCAAGTGTTATCAACAATTTTTTTATATTTTTTGCTTTACAAATTTCTAGATTATTTTTTGAGAAATTTGGAAATTTTATATATTTTTTTAACAAAACCAGAATAGTTTAACAATTTCACAACATTTGAAGATAATTTTTTTTATTTATGTTTTATTGAAAAAAATCTTTTTTACAAAAATAAATATTTCTGTTTTTCGATAATTTTTTTTTTGCCAAAGATATATTTTTGTTTTTATTTCATAAATATACAATAGTCTTAATTTTTTTATAAATAAAATAAAAATTTTTATTTTTAATATTGTAAAAAATAAACAAAATTTTATAATAAACAAACTATAAGGTTTTTTTTTTTGACAAATATACAATTTTCTTAATTTTTTATAAATAAAATATTTTATTTTTATTTTTAGTTATAAAAAAATATAAAAAAGTAAATTTTTTTAGAAAAAATAAATTATTGTAAAAAAATTTTATTATTTTTGACAAGGATTGAAACTTTTTTAAAAACTCTTTTAAAGAAAATAACTAAAAATATATTATTCGTTTTGCATTTTAAGTTTGTTTTTTTTGACAAGGATAAAAAAAAATTTTACTATTTCGAACATACTAATTATACAAATTTTGTTCAAAATTAAACAAAAAAATATTTTTAATTAAAAAACTTTTAATTTTAAATTTAGATCGGGTTTCCTAACTAATTTTTTTTTTTTTTTTGTAAGTATTATTATAATTTTTTTTAATTAATATTTTAATTTTTAATTATTTTTATTTTTAATTTTTTATAAGTTAAAAAATATAAAAATTACAAAAAATATATTTGTTACGTTTTTTATGATTTTTATAAAAAATTTATTCCGGAGAATGTTTTCTAATGTGCATGTTTCAGTTATCTAACTACAGTATGTGTCTTTAACGGAACTTCTTTGTTAGTCAAAGCATCAGCACCAGTTTAAACAATAATTGCTATTTAATTCCTTGGTAATAATTTTTTATAAAATTTTCTATTTTGCCTTGAGCCACACACACTCTCTCGGAGAGTATTAAAATTCAATTTTGGAAAATTTAATCGTTTTCTTCAACCGCTTCGCTATCAAACTTTCCAGCTTAAATTGCATTTGTGCGTGCTAACTTCATTTAAGTACCGTTAGGCCGACATTAAAGATTATTTACATGCACAAACACACATACACGCGCATATGAGCGCAACAAATATGCGCTGTGGCCTAATCTGCAGCTATCTGCGCTTCGAATGACTATAATTTCAGCACAAAAACAACAACTTTCACAATTTTTTATTCGACTTTGACAAAATTGATTTGCTGTGCAGCGTTTTTCACTCTTTTTGCGTGCCGAAGATGCCGCGGGAGTGGGAAGTGCGGCGCGGCAGGCAGCTTGATTAATCTGAAAATGGGTGTTAATAAACAGAAACACACATAGAAACACAAAAAAGCGCATACAAACACACAGTGCCACAAACAACTCATACACACACACACATGCGCACTTAGCAAATTGGCGAATATACGGAAAACCGTAAAAATTGCAGATAAATTTAATCACAAAGTGCGCGAAATCTGCGAAATACAATAGTGCTTGGACCAAAAAAGCGAAAAAGCAACAACAACAACAGCAAGTGACATGCAGAACCAGCAGAACTTTCTCGGCAACAGGAAAACCGCACTTCAGTGGTTGTTGTTGTTGCGGCAGCCAGAAAAAATGCCATGAAAATAGTTTGCGCTCAATGATCGATGTTGATTTTGCATGCGGGCGACCGACGACTGGCGACCAGCTGCCAACTACTGCTAGCCAAACGAGCGCGTCATACTTAGCATGTGTGCGTCAAAATGTGCAAATATGTGCATGTGTGTGTGTATTTGCTTGTGCTTGATTTGAAAATGTTCACTGCCCGCATAATATGTAATGAGGCCTGCATTTTCTATGAATTCTTTGAATCTTTCGCAAAAAACAAAAAAAAAAAAATGCAAGCATGTGAAATTTCTTAATTCGGTATTTCGTAATATAGAGGAGAAACTTTTATCAAAAATTATGAAAAAAATTAATAAAAAATGTATGAAATTTAAGTTGGTGATTTATAAGTTTTTAATATTAAACATTATTACTAAAAATTATAATAAATAGGAAAAAACGTCTAACCGAAGAACGATTCTTAGGATATTATACTTTGCCTTATATACTTACCTATGCCAAATTTCGTAAAGATATCTCGTCAAATGAAAATTTTTTCGGACAAGGACTCGATATTTATCATTCAGTTTATATGACAACTATATACTATAGTGATCCAATTAAACAAATTCAGCGGATATTGTAGCCTTGCCTTGAACAAATATTCATGCAAAATTTCATGAAGATATCTCATCAATTAAAACAGTTTTCCATACAACGCGTTGCAATAACTTGATTTTGGTCGATTAGTTTGTATGGCAGCTATATGCTATGGTGATCCGATCTGAATAATTTCTTTGGATATTGCTTCAATCTCATAGGCAATAGCCCATGCTGAATTTTGTGAAGAAATCTCATTAAATAAAAACGTTTTCCATATATACATTAAATTCCCATCGTTCAGTTTGTATGGCAGCTATATGATATATTGATACGATTTTAATAATTTCTTTGAAAATTGTAGCTCTATCATGTATAATAACAATTCATGTCAAATTTCGTGAAGATATCTCATCAATTAAAAAAGTTTTCCATACAAGAAATTGACGGTGATCGCTCAGGTTTTAAGGTTTGAGAAGAATACTTACTGAATTTGTGTATTATACCTTTGGTTACTACTTTGAACTATTTTCAAAAAAAATATATAGTAAAGTTACAGGTAGCGAATTTGAACTTGTCGCTTTACTTCATTATTGGCAAGGTTATCCAGTAACTCCTCACATCGCAGTGTTGCAACTGTTTTCAAAATCGATCCGCTTACTTTCTTTCCGAAGTACTTCCTTATTCACGAGTTAAATTTTATGGAAGGTGAAGTAAATTCTTTCACAGCATCACCGAACCCATTCACCTGCAACAGCATCAACTAAATTTGTACAAAACTCCGCAATAGTTACATGTAATTATCTGGCATTTAAGTAGCTGCCGTGCGCTGTAATCCTCGCGATTAATTTTCCACCAACACTCAAGGCGACTGACACCACAGCAAATGCGCTATGACATTTGTGGCCGCAGCCATTGCCAACCAGCAGCCGGCGGGTATAAATGGTAGCAACGACACTGCCGCGCTGTGGCGCCACAAATCGCCGATTCGATGAGAAATGACAGAGTGTCGTGCAGCAATGCCAGCGACATTAGTATTGGTGACGCTGCCGTTTGGAGGTCGCATGGCGGCCGCAGCTACAAGGGAGTGCTCAACCGGCAGCCAGCTATCCAGCTATCCAGAAAGGTGGTAGCAGGTGGCGCAAGAAGCTTAGTCAGGTGGAAGCGACTAACATTTCTATTCGCCAGCCCGTGCAATGGTAGAAAAATTTTATAGTTTGTTGCTGCAACTGCCATTGCCGCGGCGGCTGTTGCATGCTATCATTTATATGAAGCATTGCGGTGATTTGGTTTCACATAAAAAAAAGTGTAAAAGAAATATTATTGGAAGAAAATCTCAAGTATTTGCGCTGCCCAGTGGGAAAAACTGGAATCGTGCACACAGCTATTGGCGATCATGATGACACGTAAGCTGTACTTATGTGGCGAGGTGAGGGGGGAAAATTAAAATTCGGTTAACTGTATTGAATGAGTATTGCAGTTGTGTCACGTTGAACTGTGACTAAAATAAAAGAAAAATTTGGTTTTACTAAAGAATGTAAAGAATTTTGTTTATGAAGTTTTCCATACAAAGATTTGATATTGATGGGTCAGTTTGTATGGCAGCTATATGCTATAGAAGTCCGATCTGAATGATTTGTTGGGAGAGTGTATCGTTACCTTGGAAAAGAATTCGTGCCAAATTACGGGAAGATATCTCCTCAAATAAAAAAGTTTTCCTTACAAGGACTAAATTTTGACCGATCAGTTTATATGGCAGCTATATGCTATAGTAGTCCGATTTAAACAATTTTTTGGGAGATTGTAAAGATAGCTTGGCTAGTATACTACGCCAAATCTCGTGATGACAACTCGTCATTTTAAAAAGTTTTCAATACAAAGACTAAAATTTGATCGATCGTTTATATGGCAGCTATATGCTATAGTAGTCCGATTTAAACAATTTTTTGGGAGATTGTAAAGATAGCTTGGCTAGTATACTACGCCAAATCTCGTGATGACAACTCGTCATTTTAAAAAGTTTTCCATACAAAGACTAAATTTTGATCGATCAGCTTATATGACAGCTATATGCTATAGTGCTCCGATCTGAACAAGTTCTTCATAGATTAGATCATTGCCTTCCATAATAATCTGTGTTGAATTTTGTGAAGATATCTCGTGAAATAAAAAAGTTTTCCATACAAGTGCATCCGTTGAATCGTTCAGTTTGTATGGCGGCTAAATGCTATAGCGGTGCAATATCGGCGATTACGACTAATAAGCAGTGTATTTGGAAGGAAATGATGTGTCCAAATCAATATCTCAAAAACTGAGGGACTAGTTCGCATATATACAGACAAACAGACGGACATGACTATAATGAGTCAGCTCATCATGCTAAACATTTAGATATGTATATAGCCCACAGAGTATATAGCCCACAGAGTATACGACGTTTCTTTCTGGATCTAACAAACATCGTGGCAAACTTAATACACGCTGTTCAGGGTATAAAAATCTCAAAAGAAATTAAATACACTTGAACTTCCATAACACGAACTGCTATAACTCGAAGTTCTCAATAACGCGAACTCCTGAATAGGCATGAAAAGTCGCATTCCATATAAATTTTCTTCCATAACTCGAAGTCTCTCTAATTCGAAGTTGTTTTGTGGATTATGGTGATTCGATTTAGAGACGTTCAACTGTATATTATTATTATTATTTTTTTTTTTCAAATAACAAAATAACTCTAAATTTTTCCTGTTGAGTTTGGCGTCGGCCTATTTCAACAATGATTCATCGATCGGTATGGGAGTTTTTTCAAAAAATATTTTGAGACTTGCACCATTTTATTTAAAATATGAAAAAATTTTAGATGAAAGGGGCGCCCTCCTTCATATATGATATAAAAATCTCGCTTAGTCATAGGTATATACTCTTGTATTCCGAGCTCCACCATTAAGATATAGGTCTCTTCTCCCACAGAAGTCATCAACCACATTTATCTCAATGTATATATCACACTAAAAACTTATGCATCCTCATATGTATGTATGTATGTACATAAATGCATTACCAACACCACCCACCCTCCGAATCACTGCCACATGCCGCTGCATCTCTTGCTGCCACACACTTACTGTGTTATTATTCGACAGTTCTAATGAATTTTAATGGCTCTTGATTTATCTGGTAACTATTGTGTGTATGTATTGCTGAAGCTTATATATACATATATACTCGTATATACATATATGTATGCATATGTGCGCGTACCGATTCTGTGCAGCTAGTAGCATACTAAAACACTTTTGCCATGACGACTTTCTTTTCAACTTTTTCGCCGCAACACCCACCAGCATAAGCGGGTTTCTGTTTGCTTATTGCTGCTGTTGTTATTGCTTTTTCTTTCAAAAATATGTACATATGTATATATTATTTTTGCAGTACCAGCATATTTTCACTAAGTTTTGCACATAAATTTATGCAAATAATTTTAGTCATCAGCGTTTGGCGCACAAGTTTGCGGTTCAATATAGCAGCGTTGTTGCTTTTCGATTGTTGTTGTTGTGGTTTTTTCTTGCTTCGTTTTAGCCAGATAATTGCCTTTCACGTCCAAATCGGCGTGTTTACCCAAATTCTTAAAGTGCTAAGCAGCTTCTTCGCGCTGCTTTTACTATTGCTAATGAGCGATTTTCACTACTCCAGCGGTTGCGGAAACAAACTGCAAACATACGGACATGCGGTGCCGTTATGCAGTGTAAATATATATAGCTGTGATGTTCTAACGCATTTCTGCTAAATAAATATTAGATTGGTGGTCATTGTTTGCTTACCTTTCTGGCACAATTATGTTTACTAATGCTAAATGGGTTGCCACTTGGTTCGTTTGCGACTATCCTCCTCACCGGCAGAGCGCTAACTTGTATCAGGAAGGTATTAGGGCTTGGGTTGAGTGTGTTCAGTACACAAAAATTACATGAAATATTAACTTATTTTCTTGATAAGAGCAGAATCAGTTTGAAATTCTCAACCGATTTATAAGAGTTTTATTTCTATTTAACGATAAACTCATCTTTTCTATTAGTCTTTTAACGTAATATGAGTTTTCCGAAGTATTAAAATGTCATTAAAAAAGTGATATTCGTAAAATTTGCAATTCTCAACCGACTTATAAAAGGATTATATCTGTTTAACGATAAGCTTTTCTTTTCATTAAGAATTTTGACGTAGTATGGATTTTTCGGAGTATTAAAATCCGATATGAAAACAATTTGATTAAAGTTTCGTCTTGCCTATAATTCTCAACCGATTTGTAAAATAGCTTGAAACATGCTAAGAAAACCCTTGGTGTGTAAATATGTGTTATCAAAACACTAATCGCCAAATTTAATCTAAACTGTGATTCTCAGCCGTTTTATAGAATTTCATCTTAATCATAATTCTCAACTGATTTATAAAATATAAAAAACAGTTAAGAAAGCTACAGAAATGTTTCAAACAAAATTTAAAACATTTTATGTGTAAATATGTGATATCTAAACATTATTACTCCAATTTCCTTCGAACTCTACTTCTCAACCAATTTATAAAAAATTAAAATCAGCTCAGAAAGCTTTAAATGTGTCTCAAATAAAAATGTAAACAAGTGTGAATAAAGCGCGGTGTGTAAATATGTGATATCTAAACATTAATTCTCAAATTTCGTCCGAACTGTGTCAATTGTATCGTTTTATTAAAAAATCAAAAAATATTTTTTAAAGCCCTAGTAGTCTTTCAAATCAAAATGTGACCAACAAATCTTAAAATTGCCAGAAGCTAGAGCAAACAAGTGAATACTACCAATTGCACCAAAATACTATAAATTCCAGTGCAAAAAAGGTGTCAGCGCATTTTGTTCTCCGTGAAAAAACTCTGCCGAAGTCTCACCACAGGTGACAGGTATTTGCTTTTGCTGTCACATATTTTCGCTTCACTAATACTTTTGCTGTGTATTATAGTATTCTTAACCAGTTACATTAATATAATATTATTATTTTGACTTCTTCTTCTTCCGTGAGCGACCACTTTCCACAATAAACGCGTGCTAAAAATCTCATTTCCGCAACACTTCAACAATTCACACGCTTCTCTAAACGCTCGCACGAAAATTCTAAATTTAGACCACAGCCGTGGGCAAAAAAAACACGCTTGACCGACAGATGGGGGGGAGAAAAGCGCGCATTGTCACCTGCTGCTGAGAAAACGCATTAAAGAAGCAGGCGCTAAATGGCGCAAAACTGGAATGAAAGAATTTAGTTAGATGAAAAATGTCATAAAATGATTGTTGGCATGAGATGCTTTAATGATATTAACAGCTTTTTGGCAAATCACGCGAAAAAATGTCATCGAGAAAGGTAATTAGTGAGTTGGCGAGTTTAGCAGAGGAGTTTTTGAGAGTAAAGACGATAGAGGAAGCGAATGAAGGAGCGGGAGGTTGATAGAGAAAGGAAATTAAAGAGGCATTCTATGACGAGGAAAAACGTAGATGTACATAAGAAAGAAAAGTTATCGCAAAAAGCAGACGGAATTCTAGAAAATTGTAGTGAATCTTGAACTTGTTTTCTGAGTTGTACTGAAAGCGACCTTGAAGTGTAAAGCTCGCTGAAATTTTGCACATATTTTAATGTATTTGACGGGACATATCAACATAGCATCTATGGTATTAATCTTTCTGTTAGATATTATATTTCATATAAGTACCAGACTATCAAATCTCTTACCTTGTATGTTTATTCTGCAAGAGCACTTTACATGCAACTCGGTCAGTTTAGATATTTCTGGCTGCTAGGTTTTTAAAGGTTCCATATTTTTTATAAGTATGCTACGTTTTAGTCGTTTGGTTGATCGTTTTTCATCCGAGAATCAGAACACTGTCTTTTCACTAGATTTCCATCCTTTTGTCTATCAGAGAGTCGAATTTATTTACTGCTATAGGATCCCTCTGCTGTATAACCAATTTGGCTGGCCAAAAAAGTTTTGACTTTGTAAACTAATTGCGGAACGTCTATCCTCATTTCTTTTTGCGGAGTTTTAAGACCCTTTCAGAGAATTATACTATTTTTGTTCTTTGCCGATCTTTACTTTCTGTTTTTCAGCCACTTCCATGATATAGGCTTTGGATCTGAAATATACTTGACTTATCAGTAGATTCCTGAAGGCATTGTGTTCATCGCTAGCTATCGGGCTGCGCTCATTGGTTTCTGACTAGATAAGTAAAAGAGGATTGCACCGCGACCTATTCACTTATCCAGGTTTCTGGCTGCTCGGTTTATTTAGATTTAATCTTTTTATTTCTACTTCGTCCAACCGACTAGTTCTTCTCTTCTTCTCAGTGAATTAAAGCGCATTTGTGTTTTTTCAGTGGATTCCCTTCCTTTTGTCTATAATTTGTTTTCAGAAAGTGTATGTTAGGAACATATTAAAAGTTCTCACTTTTGGCTATGTAAATTATTTGCCGGAGCGTCGTATTCATTTCTTTTTCCGGAGATTATTGATCCCCTTGGAGACCTTACTATTTTTTCGCTTTTCCGGTCATAGCTTTCTATTTTTCTGAAACTTCCGTAATAGGAAGTTTGGAATGTTACTTAATAGTACTTTATAGAACGATGTGTGGCCTTGTAGGCCATCCATTCCCACCTTAAGTTTTTTGAGGCTTCCGTTTCATGAGCTTTTCAATGTATCTCGTAGACATTTTCGGTCCATATGGTATACGCATTGTTGCCTTCCTTAATTGATTTTAGTTTGGACTTTGCTTTTCTTATCATCCATTGGTCAAGTGCAGGGTGTCGAGTTCATAATAGTTTCAAGGGACCTGTCAGCTTTCTTCCCAGTTCGGTAGTTCGAAAAAATAAAGACTCCGCAAATAACATAAAATATGGACGTTCTTCATTATCATACCTTCTAAATATATTTTTCAGCACTCGTTCGTGGTACTTCCAACTCGAGGTCTTAAGAATATCTTAGTTAAATTTATGCAAAAAATATTTGAAAAAGAAGGTGTGTTGCTTAAGTCTTTCGTTTTTAAGTGATTTAGAAGCTTTAACTTGCAAAAATACCAGCGTAAATATTTTTCAGCATTAAAAATAGCTAAAATTCATAAGATTGTGTGGATGTCACACACGTCAGCCAACAACCACATATGTTGCCCACAATAATGGCCAGCAACAATTGCCAGTGTCAGCGCTGCTACCAAAGCATTTATAAACAACTATATTGCCAGTGAAATATTTGCTGTAAAGCCACTCCGGAGCTACGCTGCTCCCGCTATGCTTTAAACAACAACAACCGGTTTGCTTAACAGTCAGCGCGCTCCATGACAAACAGCGAACTACACAGCAAAGAGCGCTCGCCACTGCTAGCATATTTTCTTCACAGTAAAGCGCGCTCTGCACAGCACACACTTGCTGTTAAGCTGCTGTTAAAGCCACTACCAAGGCAAATATGCGGCATGCAACATTGACGTTTGGCTGGAGGACGCTGTGGAGTAACCTTGATCTTGTCAGCAGCGCACGGCAGTCGCCGGATGCGCGAAGTTGAGCACCAGCTAGAGTTCAGTGTTATGCTCTGCGGTTCAAGTTCAATGCTGGGAGCGCGATGGTGCAGGAGAACCAGAGCGCGCGATCGCACGTTCGCTCATATAATGAGCGCGTAGTTTTCCTGCTAATTGCAGAGTAGGCGCTTATTTTTGAGCATCAACGTCACTCATTGCGCTCAGCGCTTGACAGTCAAAGTCTCCAAACCGACTTTGGCTTTATATTTCTAGCTTAAGCACTGTTTTCTAACAGCTCTCCAAGCGCAGTGCGGCGCGCATGCGTTTGAATATGCTTGCCGTTAGCACCTGAGTGCCCCGCCAGGCATCCTCTACTCATTTCTTAACTCTACACTACTGTCCAAAGCGCGCTCTATGCGACTTTTGCGCTCTTTTCTGCCAAACTTTTCACTAAGCGTCTTCTAAGTGCCTTGTACGCTGGCGCTGAAATTTCTTCGCTGCCAAAGAAACTTCTCTAAAGCGCCATCGCTGACTTTCTCACCGGAACTGCAGACTGGAGCCCTGCGCGTTTTTGAGAGCGCATACTGAGCGCATTGCTTTTTGCGTTCTTCTGCGCTTGCCACTTCGTCTTACAGCCATTCTTGCGCTGCGCGCTGCCACTTTTACCAACTTATCTCTCCATTGCTTTCTCCTTGTCAGCGGAGGCGCAAGAAAAGCATCACTCTGCTGCTTCTTTAATTGCGACTCTGCGCTCTCTCTATTCACCTGCGTGTTTGTTGTTGCATTTTCTTAGCTGAGCTTACTATTTGGCTTGCTTGCCTAGCTATTTTGGGGCCAACTCACTGGCAGCGGGCGCTGAATGGCTGGCTGACTGCAGCATGAACGCAGCGTTGGAGACCTTTGATGAAGGCATAAAAGAGACAAATTTACAGGTTCAAAGTCATTGCCCATGATGCAATTGATGTGGTAACAACGCTCGAAACGTTCGTCGCAAGTCCACACACAGTTTTTTCAAACTGAAAAAAAGCAAAACTTTTGAAAAAGTGCAAAAAATCATTTACCGAAAAAGCATCCCTGCGTAGTGTTTGCTATAAGAACTCAATAAAAACCAAAAATTTGTGTTGTGAAAGTGCGCTTTTGTGGAAATTGTAACGGTACGCCAAAACTAACGTGCAACAAAAGAAAATACTCACACCATTTGCTGGCTGCTGTGTGTCGAGACTCCTTTGAAGTGTTTTCGAAATATACACATATATATAAAAATAAATATATGTTCCGTATATAATGCGAAAAGCAGTGCAATAGAAAACAAAAACGAAAATTGAAGCAAAAACGGGCAATCTCAATATATGAAAAAATAACTGCAAATAAGTGCCGCATCCTTGCTGTGCAACAAGAAAATAGAGAAAAATATATATAATTTCGTTGAAAATTACAAAAAAATATTGCGAAATTTTGCAAACTACAAAAAGTGCTGGAAAAGTACGAAAACGTGTTTTGAAAATTTTTTTTTGAATATATTCAATTTGCTTTTTGTTATTTGAAAAGCTGAGAAAACTTTCATAAACCACTAACAACTGGATACTTTTGCCATTTGGATACGCTTAGCGGATTTACAGTTTCTAAAAACAGTGCTAAAAGGTATGTTTACAATTATATAGGCTATGTGGAAAGGAAAGGAAAAGAAGAATTCGAAAATATCTATTTTTGTAATAACTATTTTTTACTATAACAATATTTTCTTGGACAATTATGAACGCTGTGTGGAAAATAAAAGATTTGAAAAAATCTGAAATCTTGAAATAATTAAAAAAAAAACAACTTTGAATATTTTGACAATTTTGAAGGCTTTAAAATAAAAACAAAAATCTTTTATATAAAAATGTTGATATTAAGAAGGCTGTATGGGGAATAAAATATTCGAAAAAAACTCTTTTTTAATTATTTTGATATAAAGAAGGCTGTGTAGCGAATAAATTAAAAACAAAAAAAAAACAATTTGAAAATTAAAAAAATTTCAAAAACCATAATATTTTCGAAACGGAATAATAAAATAAGCTTAAAACTAAATATTTTTTGAGATATACATATGTATATAGTTTAAAAAATATGCAATACATTTTTTGACATTTTTTCAACATCAAAAAAAAGCAAATTTGCAGAAAATATAGACATAAAAGACACATAAAAAAATGTTTTAAAAATCCAATATTTTATATATTTTGTATTTCAGTTTATTCGTGTAAATATTGGCTGAAAGTTCAATTTTTCACCACAAAAATATGCAAATTTAAAGCTCCTAATTTTGGGAAACCAATCAACAATTACATGAAAATTAAAATTTGATTATTTTCTAAAAATTTATTTCAAAAAACTTTCAAAAATGTGTTTTTAAACAATTTTTTTAAAAAATTATTTAAAAAAAATTAAATTTTTTTAAAAAAATTTCAAAGTGTTTAGATAAATAAGTTTAAAAAATTTATTTCAAAAAATGTTAAAGATTTATTTTAAAAAATTTACATAAAATTTAATTTTTAAAAATTTTTAGATTGGAAAATTTTGTTAGAAGACTTTCATTAGATCTATAAAATGCTATAGCAAATGCAAATGCGGTAGGAATTAGTTAACAAATACATTCTTCAAATATATTCTCAACTAAATTTCAAAATTCAAGAGCCAAAATCAAAACTGCATTTTTAATGAAAATACTAATTAAAGTTATACAAATTTTGCATAAGAATAATATAAATGTATTGCTTTTATATATTAATTTACTTAAATTTTCAGTAAAATAAAAGAAATTTTGTAGAAATAATATTTTTATAGTATTAAAATTAATTATTTTCGCTTCATTTGCTTGAGAAAATATTTTTTTGTGTAAAAAAGTATTTTTGTTCAATATTTAGAAATTGCATTTTTTGCTGAATTAATATTTTTTAAAATAAAAATAATTTTTGGAAAAGTAAAAATAATTCTGAATTAATGCTTTTTTTAATAAAAATAATTAATAGAAAAATAAAATTAAAACTTTTAGAAAATAAACGGTTTGAAAATTTTGAAATAACGTTTTTTTTGTTAAATAGAAATTTTTCAGAATTTAGAAATTAATTTTTGGTGAATTAATATTTCTTGTAGCAAAAATAATTTTTGGAATATAAAATTTAAAATTTTATAAAATAAACAGTTTGAAAATTTTGAAATAATTTTTTTCTTAATGAATTTAATTTTTTCAATGAATATTTTTGGACAAGTAAATTTAAAATAATTTTCGATTTTTAAATGTTAAAAAAAAAATTGTTAGAAAATAGAAAAAAAAAACATATTTTTTTCATTAAAATGTTCGTGATTGGACAGTAAACAGTCTTTACTCAAACTACTTAGAACAACTCATTAGTTCTTCTCATATTAAAATAACTCTCATGGACCGTTATTTGTGCAATTCTTAGAGGCATTTATTCCAATTACTTTGTATTTCATGCAAACGCGAGTTTACTTTACAACAACAATTATGTATCAAGCCGGCAATATTTTTTGCTCTTCTCATTTTCAAAGACTTTACAGGCGCACATTTCTTAGAAAGTGCTGTAATATGTGCTTAACCCTAATTAATTTCATTATAATGCCTTCATTTGTATAAATTCATTCCATTTTTATAAATACTATGGCGGTTGTTAGAACTGCAATTAAAAATATGAACGTACAACATATGTTCATATATGTGCAGTCAGCTACAATTAGAGACGCCAGCAGCGTGATTCTTTGAAAAATTGGGGTGAAGAATGGATGTGTAGAAATGGAAAAATCTACTGAAGGAAAACATTTTAGAAAAATAAAAAAATTAAATTAAAAAAAAAGTTTATATTTTGAGCAGTTTTACAGTTATTTTGTTCAGTTTTTATTGGAAGTAAAAGAAAAAATATTTTGGTTATAATTGCAGCTAAGAAATTACAAAAAATAGTAATAATTTAAAATTTTCTAATTTTAGAAATTTTTCACAATTTTATATACATATTTGCTGAACACTTAAGATTTATAAAAAATTTCGTAATTATTACATATATTTTTTTAATTTTTCGAAAAGAAATGTTACCTAAACTTTTGTATTGGTAAATATTTACATAAATATGCAGTTAATAATTTATTAACAATTTTCCCAAAATTCTTCTACATATTTAAAATTTTTTTTTTTTAATTAATTTAATAAAAAAATTTATTTAAAAATGTCTTAAAATTTTATAATTCTATATCTTTAAAACACTTATATAATATTAATTTAAATTTAAAATAAATTTTTTATACATTTTTAAAAAATTTTTTATTTAATTTATTTAAAATAAAAATATTTAAAATTTATTAATTTCTTGAAATTTTTTTTATAATTTTTATAACTTTTCTTTTTAATTATTTTTTTTTACATTTTTTGAAAAGCTGATTTGACCTAAATTTAGATATAAAAAAAAAATTAAGTATAAATTAAATAATTTGTTAACAATGGTTTTAAAATTTTTATGAATTTTAGATAACATGATATGCCAAAATCGTTGAAAAAATTCTTATATTTAGTAAAAACAGTTTTTGAAGGCAATAGACTGTATATATGTACATACAGTGGTGTCTAAACAAAATTAAAAATAAAAATAAAAATATAATTTTAGTTTTAAGGAGTGTATTAGAAGCCAAATTAAAAATAAAAAGAAAACAGAAAGAAAATTAAAATTAATTAAAATTAAAATTCATATTTTTTTTTAATTAAAATAATTTTTGTAATTAATTTAAATATATATTTTTAATTTATATTTTTCATTTTGGCTTCTACTACATATACTTCTTAGTTCTATATTGATAAGCTTTTCATACATACCATCACTTACTTAAGCTATCGATTAAATTGTGTGTAATTAAATTGTATACTCCTCACCCATTCACACTTGTCTTCCACTTTCAAGATATGCATATACATACCTGTAACTTCCTTCATTATTCAAGCATTATTAAGCCATTCAGTGCCTCTCAGCTCTCAGCAGCTCAGCAGCCACAATTAGAAGAAAAAGAAAATCGAAAAAGATCCTTACATTTCCTCCACTTACCATTCTGAAGTGCCCACAAGCTCTGTTACTGATCTAGGAAATTAACAAACCCTTTCCATGCAACCGGCTCAATTAACTCGATTTATTGTGCGTCACTTGAGACGCAGCCAAAGCTAATAATGTTATAAATTTACAACAACAACAAAAATGTAAACAACACTTGTATTTTGTGTGCGCTGCACTTATAAATGCATTAATATATGTGCGCAAGTGTGTTTGTGTGCGCGCATAATAATTTGCCACGCATGCGTGCGAGTTCGTTTCCTGAGTCTTTTGTTCTGCTTAGTTAATTTGTTCGTTCAAACGTTTGCCTGCACACTAATTTGCTTTGGTAATTGAAAATTTATGCGGGTTTTGATTTTTCTGCTGGTTTTTTGATTTTTTTTAGTATGTGTGTATTTGCTCACGTGTTGAACCTTTCTGAGTAAAGCGGTGGTCTCCAATATTTCTTAAGTAGTAATATAGACTGCAGAATGCAAAAATATATAAATACATACTATATATACTACTATATACTACTATATACACTTTATATGGTATGTGTATACATATATACACGACCCTCAAAGCGATTACGTCACAAAATATCGCCAAAAATCCGCCACAAGCAAATTTATGGCAAAATTATTGCCATTTAATTATGAAATCCAACATTTCTAAGTCACTTTTTGTCTTTTCATTGCCTTTAACTGTTGTCCATGCAAAACGAAAACAACAACAAAGTAGTGGCGGTTAAAAAATACTCCAAAAATAGTTGCGCAGTGCATTGACTGCGCGGAAATGTCGAAAAAAACTTACAAAAAGTGCTACCAAAACACTTCCACATACACACACGCACATGTTCATGCATTTTCTAGTCACTTACTATATATGTATGTACTATGCGCGCTTATGAAATGATAACTGTCACACTCGCTGCCAACCTGTTCGTGTCCACCGTTTTTATGGCCGCCGCTCCATTCAAGCGCCTTTCCTCGCACTGCGCGTTAATTAGGAGAAAGGAAAAATGAAAACTGTTAGCAACAAGAAAATCATACACATACTTACTTACATACACTTGCATGTATTTTTGTATTTGTCGTTGAAAACTGGAAATCACTTGTTGCAGCACCGCAATCACAACGGTGCTTCGGTAGCATTTTTATGACATTTTTTATGCGTGTGACACTGCTGTGCTTTTGTGTGTTATTCTTTCCATATTCTAGCATGTAGCTGTGCTGGTATTAGTGTGCGTGTGGCACATATGCGTACATACTTTTCAACTTAGATATTCTTTACTGTTTGGCTTAGAAATGAAACTCTTACGTTATAGAAGCAATAAGTGCCTGACTACCGAAAAATTTCTGATAAACTAAAAAAATGTTATTAAAATTAAAAAAAGTAATAAAAAATTTGGTGGAATTTTGAAAATTATATTGTTTTTAAATATCCATTTTTTTATTATTTTTATTTATTAATTTTTTTTATATTTATAAATCGTTTTAAGAATTTAACAGTGTAATAATTATCACGCAAAAAAAAAAGTAAAATTTTTTTAAAAATTTTGGAAATAATATTTTTTTCAAATTTCAATTATTTTTTTCATTTTTGTTTATTAATCTATTTTTTTCATATTTTTAAATCTTTTTAAACAGTCTAATAGTGTTGTAAATATCAGACTAATTTACTAATATTTCAAAAAAAAATAGTAAAAAAGATTTCAAAAAGTTTGAAAATCATAATTTTTTTCCATTTTTTTCAATTTAATTTATTTTACAAATTTTTTCATATTTAAATTTATTTTATTTTATTTATTTATTTTTTATATTTATAAATTTTTTCAAACTGTCTAACAGTGTAATAGATGTCAGACTAATTAACTAATATTTATTTTTAATTTTTTTATTATTTTGTGTTTAATGTTTTTTAAGTTTTTATTTAATTTATTTCATAAATCCCATTTTAATGGAAAAATTAAATCTATAAAATATATTTCTGCTTATAAATCATTTTTTTATGCAACACATTCATAATAATACCTAACTGATCAGCATAATTAAATAATATTTATTTTAAATTTTTTTTATTAAATTTAAATTTTCAAAATTTTTCATAGAATTTCCATTAAATTCCCCACAATATGTGCCACCCAAGATAATTTGTTAAAATATCTTTTGTGACCTGCTTTTGGCATCATCAATATACCGTTAAAAATTGCGGTAATTTGAAAACAATTTATTTTTTCTATTTACCGTTAAAACAATTTGGCTAAACAATAAAAGTAAAGTAAAAATTTCATAATTTTTTGGCACATTTGCAATTCTTAGCCGTCAGAAATATAAAAAACAAAAACTAAAAAAAAAACAACAAATTAACCCAAAAATGCTACACTTTAAATGGCTGGCCATAAAACCACGAAGAATTGTAATAAAGAAAAGGCAAAAGAAAAGAATTTCGAAAAAAGAATCAGTGAAAGAACCAGCAGTGTTGTATGCGCCGCAGTAAAAAGTAGCAACAACAACAAGCACACACATTTCAGCTGCATATGTGTGCACGCGCGTATGTGCGAGTGTGTTTGTTGCCGCCATAATTACAATGCCGCTGAGCGAGTGCGAGTGTGCATGCTTCGGCTGACGGTCTCGCTAGACTTTGTCATTTCCGAAAAGTCATTAAAGCAATCAACCGTTAGCCGCACTAAATGGTCACCTAATTCATTAAGCGATTAAGGCGAGCTGCCATTGGTGCTGCTGCTGTTGTTGCTCTTGATGCACCAACAACTGCCGAGAACAAAAGCAATGTACAAATTTGTGAGCATTCTAACAGCAACAAAAACAACAATAAATCTAAAGAATTGAAAAAAGCATTTGTCTGCCAGCTGCATTGCCACAAAAGTCCGAGTAATGCGCTACGGCCCGGCATGCTACTCAACTTTCTTGTTGTTTTTGTCGCTAAGCGCAGCATGCCGGTCAGCTAGTAGCATAACTAGCTAAGCTTGCTGGTTTGGTTGACTTGCCAGCCGCTTCGATAGGCGATTCTCCACACAACGGCAGTTTGCCGCGTGACAGTTCACAAAAACATTGAAAAAATGGAAGGAAAAAATAGAAAATAAATAAAAATGAGAAAAAATGTAGAAAAATAAAAACAAAAATAAGAAAAAAAAAAAATTTAGAAAAAATAAGCATTAGAAACTCAAATTGTATACGCAGCTTTGCATTGTTGCTGCAGCTTAAAGCTTCCGTATTTTAGTCGCATCAGTTCTTCTTTTACGCGTACGCATTTTCTACTCAATATCACTCTGCCATCATTAAATTAATACTATGCTGACAACAACAAAGTAACTTTGGGATGTTTTAGAAAATTTTAGTAAATTTTCTTTGGGGCTTAACGTTTTATTACAGTAAAATTGATGTCATTAAAATGACTTAGAAAGCGATGCCTAGCTTAAGTAGGTGCATTAATGTGATATTTTGTTGTTCTTCTTTTTATTTAAAATTTTCTAAAGAATTTTTACAAATAGGAAAATTGAAAATTCTCTAAAATTTTAATATTTTTTTTTGAATTCTTTGTTTTGAGAAGCAAAAAATTTAATCGAAAATAAATTTATCTTGAAAAAATTTAAATTTTCGAAAAACAAAAAAAAATTAAATAACAAAACAAAAATAAGTTTCGTATAATGTGAAGTTTTTTTATTTCATTGAAATTGTTAATTCAAAAAGTAAATTTTTCAAACAAAATTTTCAAATATTGAAAAGATTTTAAAATTACAAAAACAAAAAATAAGTTACATGTTATGTGAAATTTTTTTATTTCATTGAAATTGTTAATTCAAGAATCAATTAAAAAAAAAATATTTAATAAAAATTTATTTTTTCGAATACTGATAAATTTTTAAATTACAAAAACAAAAAATCAGTTTTATGAACTTTGAAATGATTATTAAAATGATATATTTTTAATTTCAATTAATATAAAAAAAATTTAATTTTCAAAAAAAATTTTATACAAAAAATTTTTAATTTCATAATTTTTATTTTAATGACTTTTTAAAAATTTTAATTTTTCAGATATTGAAAAAAAACAAATATTAAATATTTTCGTTGATTTGAAAATTTTAGAATAAAATATTTCAAATTCAGCAAGTTTTAGAGACATCTCAGTTCAAATATATATTACAAATGAAACAACTTATTCACTTAAAAAAAGTAATTTAGAAATAAAAGAAATCAAAAATATGTATTTTAATAGAAACCGCCTAAAAATTAGCAACTGTTAGAGAAATTTTAATTTGAATTATACATATATTTTTTTAAGAAGCTTGTTAAAAGTAAGCAATTTTTAGAAAAATGTTTAAGGAATATTTTTAAAGAACAGCAAGAAATATACGCCAAAAAAAATTAACTGAAAATAAGTTTCAAAAAAATTAAAAAAATTAATTAAATTAAGAGAAGAAAAAAGTATTTAAAAAAATTATTTTTCCACTTTTTTCGGTAAAAAGCTCTTAATCCTTTAGTAAAAATATATTTATAGAATGAAAAATTTAATAAAAATAAAGTAAAATTAAATTAGATTATTAAAAATATTCTTTGGAAAAAATCTAAAAATAAATTTAAAAAATTTAAATTGTTTCTCTTATTTTTCGAAAAGAATCGTTTAATAGCTATCAAGATTTAATGTTAAAAAAATTCTTTTCAAAATCATTTTCGAAATATTTAATTTTAAACATATTTTTAAAGTGAAATAATACAATAAAAAATTAAATTTAAATAATAGAAGATCGGAAAAAATATTTTATAAAAAAATAAAATATTTATAAGAATAATAAATTTAGAGAAATTTTTGTTTTTTTTTTTTAATTTTAACACTAAACTTCTTTATTGCTCTTGCTCATAAATCTAATTATGACAATATTAAAATATGAAAGTGCCCGTCATATTTATATACATATTATCTAGATTTTAAATAGTCTCTTACAAGTATACAAACACATATATATGTAACTATATATATATATACATATATATTTCTCTATATCCCTTGACTTGCCCATGTGTTCATAAAGCATCTAAGCACCCCAGTGAATTCATTGCCAGCGCTGGCTGGGTGTGTAAAAAAGGCATTAAATCACCGCTGGCAATCAAAGAGCTCATAAATCATATTATCGCTCCACTACAGCAACAATAAATACAAATTATCCCAACTGCACTTTTACTGTAGCGAAATTTTTGTATAGAAATCGTTTAAATTTAAAACGAAAAAACACCCAACACTTTAACAATATGAAAAATGCAATAAAAGCAGCACACAGAAAAAAAATCCAACATAGTGAAAGAGAAGAGAAAATTCTGATTATCAGCAGCGACTAACAAAGGCAAATGACCATACTTGGCCAGTACACCACAAACATACACATGCGCATATGCACACAGGAAAGCTCTAAAATATATATAAGCCAATAAAAATAAGTTATAAATAAGTGCCAACATTCACCTGAGGCGCTATAAAAACAACAAAAACATTAAAAAAAAAACGGTGGAAACATTTTTTCCCCAAAGACTAAAAATGTGGTTCGAAAGTGCAGTTGAAAAGTTGAAAGTGAAGGCAGCCAGCAGCCAATGCACCGCTATGTGCACACATATACATATGCTTACTCGCATTGTCCACTGGTCTTCGATGCGACGCTGGCGGCGTTGCTGCTTGCACTCGATGCCACGATGACCTTAATTTGCTGTTGCTGATGTAGCTTTTGAGCGCTTGAGCTGATGAGGCTGATCAGCGTGTTGCACACCGCTTGTGTGGTTTTTTTTTTATTTTTTTTATTTTATTTAGTTTTGCTTAATTGAGTTGACAGTCAACGAGTTGTAATTTGGTTACTTTTGTATGAAATTGGTAATTTCGAAGCGCTTAAGGGTGAAGCAGGAGATGAAGAGAGAGGTAGCGAGTGGAAGGAGAGATTCAATGAGCGCTGTTTTGCGGTTTAATAGGCGTGTAAGACTTTTATGTATAAAATATATTTTTTTTTTGAGGTTCCTTTATACTTAGTTTCAATTATTTTGAAAAAAAATTAAATTAAAAATTAGAAATTTTTGACAATTTGTTTGAAAAAAAATTTAAAGAAATAATTATAATAAAAATAAATGAAATAATTATAAATTTAAAAGTATTGTAACAAGTAAAAATTTAATTTATAAAAAAATATTTATGGAAAAATTTCAAATTTTTTAATTAAAAAAAGTAATTAAAATAAAAATTACTAAAAAAATTTTTATAAAAAAAAAAAACAAAATGTTACTTAAAAAATTAATAATTAAAAATTATGCAAATATTTTTTTTTAACCAGAACATACATATAATATGGAAAAAATTAATAAACGAATAATAAAATAAAATTTAATAAAATAGAAAAATATAATTTAGAAAAAAATAAATAAATTAAAAATATTTTTTACCAATATAACAAAAATTAATAAAACAAAAAGTAGAAAAATTAAAAAGTTTGAAAATATATTTTTTTAATATAATCAAATTAAATCATGACATTAGAAAGTTAGAAAATATTTTTAATTTCATCAATAAATACTTTGCATTTCATCATTAAAAAATAAATATTTAAAAAAATATTTTTTTTTTTAATTTCCCTTTTTTACTTGAGAAAATATAAATTAAAAACGTTTTCATAAAAAAAATTAATTTCAAAAATTTTATTTCACTTAGGTATCTAATTTCTTCCTTTGCATCACTTTCAAAGAATTTAATTAATAACAACATGTTGCAAGATTATAAATTCAAAAATAACACCTATAATAGCTTTTGCTACAAAAATCACACACAAAAACATTAAAACAACAAAAAAGTTCCCCCACTGACCAACAGCCGCTGCGCACTTGATTTATTCTAATTTATGCAACTCGCTTTGTTTTTATTTCCATGTTTGCTGCCAACTTTTTTCTCTTTATTTTTTGCTTGTTTAATTGCCATTTTCACTTTATTACATGCAGACACATAAATATTTATATGAGTGTACGGGCTCTTCTGGCTCTCTTGGCCGTTTTGCCGAATTTGCTTTTCGGCTTTGCTGCCATTGAACTTCAGCGCCGTTCGTAGCGAAAGTGTTCGCCAAATTGGTTTGTGATGATTTTGCGCATTTTTAAGGCTCACTTTTCGCATTTTTTTACATTTTTCGCACGATGATAGGCAAGTTGTTGTTTCAATTTTGCTTTTAATTTCAAAAGCGGATTTGTACGGTTTCTTGTCATGTCTGCATGACTTTATTATTAATTTTCTTGCATATCATGTTCTGATTTTTACTTTTAAATCAGATCAATGTTTAGTGTTCGATTTTTTTAGGGAAAATAGAGTAAGTTTGCATAAAAAAGATAATAATATTTTTTTTTGCAAAATTTATTAATATCGATTTTTTTTAGGTTTTATAATAATTTTTCAAAAAATTTTCCAATTTTGTAATTTTAATTTTTTTCAATAATTAAATATTTTTTAGAGGGTCCATTATTTTTAAAGTTTGAACAACATTTTGATTTTAATTTGGATTGAAAATAATTAAATTTTAATAAAAAGAATTTATATAAAAAAAATTAATTAAAAAATTTCAAAAAATTGGTTTAATTAATTAATATTTTTTTAAGTTATACATTTTTTTATTATCGTATTTTGAATTTTTTGAGTTTTAGACTGAAAAATTAAAAAAAAAGTACTTTAATCACCTGTATATGATCACCACTTTAAAAACCACCATTCCAAGTTCACTTAATTGAAGATGCTGCCACTTATTGAATATCATATTTGAGCTCATCCAAATTTGGAGCAACACTCAAGTGCTCTCGTTGGCGCTTGCGAATTGAAGCCGCCTCAGACTCTTATAATAATAATTGTTTGTGGTCTTAATGTTTCTCACTTCTTTTAATCTTTATGTCCGCGTAACCACAAAATTCGCCACACTTTTCACACTTGTCTTGCTCCATGCCCCGATTCTTGCTGTTCTTAAATGCTCACACCTTAATGGGCATTTCTTTGCGGTCAAGCGACGAGCATTTGACGCTTTTGTCGTTTTTGTTGCTTCCGCTGCTGGTGTTGTTTTTGCACTTTTTTGCTTTTTTTATGGTCTTTTCCGCTGTTGCCAAAGTTTTTTTTTATTTATTGTAATTTTAAAATTTTTAATATTTGTCGCTTGCTTTCTTTGCCGCTTTATTTTTGGTAATTTTATATGCATTAGGCGGAAATTTTTGATATATTTTTAATATTAATAATATATTTAATAGTCCCCCAGTTTTTGAGATAGCGATGTGAAATTTCTCATAGGTTCTTTTCTTGCCAAGAAGCTGCTCATTTGTCGCTACAACTGACATCGCATCGCAATAGCATATAGCTGACATGCAAACTGAACAAACGGAGTTAAGTGTTTGCATGGAAAATTTTGTCATTTGGCGAGATATCTTCATGATATTCGGCATGAGCTATTGTCTAAAGCAGTAATATAATCTACGAAGAAATTGTTCTGATCGGATAATTATAGCATATGAATTTATTGTAAGGAACTTTTTGTATTTATGATAATAAAGAAGCTATAATACCATAGCTTCGGTGCAGTAGAAGATTGTTTCTACCATATTTTAAATGTTTTTTGGTTTTCTCAAAACTTTTTTTACTTTATTATTTTTTTGTCATATTGTGTATTTGATGAGATTTTTTGCTGAAAAAATATTTTTTTTATAAGCAATGCTGCTTTTTGTTGACTTTAAATAACTTTCTAATGCCTCCATATCATAAATTACTGATAAATTTAAAAAAAAAACAAGTACAGTTACACGTACAATACCTCACACATCATCTGCCTCATCTCTTACACCGCTCAAGTCGCCCAACACTTGTCACAATCACGCTTATAGCCATTAAATCTGTTTTTCTATGTCAAACGCATTATTGTTTTGTAAATGTAATCCGCTTAGCCGCGTTTAATGTCGGTGTCGCGTTGCCAAACTGGCCGCTGACTTCATAGAAAAAAACTTTTGTAATCAAAAAAATTATTTTCATTGATTTCTCTCAGGAGTGGTGAAATTTTTCCCGGAAATTTTTATGAGTTTATGAAAAATTTTTTGTTTTATATGTATTTTAAATTTTTTGATAATTATTATTTATTTTATTGATTTTTTTTTAATATTTCCTGTTTTTCATTTTTGTATTTTTTTTTTAATTTTGATTCCCTAAATTTCATTCCCAATTCTCCATCACTCTAGAAAATCACTGCAAAACCGCATAAAATCAATTTCTATGCTCGAAAATCACATCACACTTTACTGTTAATTCCTTTTGTCACTCCATCGCCGTGCCTTACCATCTACCATAATTCACATACACTTGCACACACATCAATATATCTGCATTGTTTGATTTGCGCTCTGTGCCGGGCTTCATGCCGCGGCGTATTGATGGCATTAGAGCAGGCCAGTTGGCTACTGAGCACACTTCTTTGCTTGATTTGAAATGTGTCAGCTTTTGTTGTTGCTTTTTTTTGCTTATTTGTCCATGCTGCCGGTCGCTGTCTCTAGTCTTCTTCAATCAACCTTATAACCCACTTTTTATAACAATTTTATTTAATTTTCTCATATTCGTGAGACATTCTTTCGCTGCTTTTTGTGTGGTTTAGTCTCATTTGCACGGTGATTTCAAAAAATGATTAACAATTTTTTGCGGCAAGTAATTTTATAGAGCACATGTACTGCTTTCATTTTTTCTCAATGCCGTCATTTGGTTTAATTGTGTGATTTTGTGGCGAAATTTTGAGTTATATGGCATAAGGTTGGATTTCTCTTCGTTGAAAATTAAATGTGCGGAAAAAATATCTTTTTTTGGAGGAAAAATATAATTTTTTGGGAAAATTTTAGAAAAGAAAATATTTTTTCGAGAAAAATAATCCCAAATTTTTTTAAGAAAAATTATTAAAAAAAATTTTTGGGAAAGAAAATTATTTTTGAAAAATTTAAAGCGATATAATTTTTTATTTAAAAACTTAAATTTTTTTATATTTTTTTTAACATTTTGCTTTTGAAAAATTTTCGAATTTTTTTATAATATACAAAGTTTATCGGCCTTCGGTCGCAACCGAAATGTTTATATCTCAAAGATGCGAAGTACTTTGCTTTAACGGTTCTTTTTTTTATCTCCGCGCACCGTGTAAGGGATTTACACTAACAATTCCATCATTACCATTTTACATTTTAGCAATTTTTTACTCTTCTTCGAAGGAAATACCAACCACCGCACTAAGCAGCTGACCTCTGCTGACCTGAATTGCAGACTTTGCATTACTGGTTAGTTAATGCAACATTGCATGCAACAGCAGCACGCTATTCAGGTCATGAGCAAGTCATTACACACACACACACACATACATACAAACACATTTACACCCACAATTGCGCCGAAGTATGCGGCATTTCGACAATGTTGCAAGCCATTGAGAACATGTTGCAGAGTTTTTCTCCAACATTTTTTTGTATTGTATTCTAATGGATTTACAAGAACAATTGCTACCGCCGCTGCGGCTGCCAGTGCAATCAGATTGTAGTGGGAAGTGCCGAAGAAAGTCCCGACCAACGTGCACGCTCGACAAGCACGTCAATCACGGCGCCATTGTTTGCATACTAAATACCAAATAAAGAGATTGCCACTACAAATACAAATGAGGGAAAAGCAAACACAACCCCCTTATTTTGTGGAAAAAAAAATTTTAATTTTTTTATTATATGATAGGTTGTTTAAAAAAATTATTATTTTTAAAATTTATATTAATGTTTTTATTTTACTTGATTTCTTTTATTTTTAATTTCAATACAATTTTTTTTGTTTTTAGAATTTTTAAAATTTATAACAATTAATTTATATTTTGTTTCATAGTTTTTTTTTTTAATTTTAATTTTTTTAATTTATAGAGTAAAAAAAATTGAAATTTACAAAAATTTTTAAAATTTTTTTTAATTTTTTTTAAAAATGATAAATTTTTTTAATTTTCAGTTTTTAAAAAAGATAAAATTTTTTTTTAATTTTATTTTTTTTTAACATTTTTAAATTTATTTTATCGTCTATAATTTTTTAATTTAAATTTTTAAGATTTTTAAATTTATTTTTACTCTATAAATTTAATTTTACAAAAATAAAATAATTGTATTTTTTTATTAATTTTTTTTAAATTTTCAAATTTTAAAAATGTATATATTCATTTTATATTTAATATATATTTTTTAATGTATTCTTTAATTTAATATATTTTATTTATTTTTTATGATAAATTTTTATTTTAAATTATTTTACAATTATAAAAAAAATTATAAATTTCATAATAATAATAATGTCGTTTTATTTAGATTTCATTTGTTAATTTCAATATTGAGGTAAAAAAAATCATTTGAATATGTTTTTGTTTCATAACGAATTTACATAAATCAATTCAATAAATTTTTGCTCAATAATTAATTTAAAAAAGATATATATTTTTTCTTATAATAAAATTAAAAACATCTTTTCATTAAAAATTTTTATCTTTACAAAAAATTCAATATCAAATTCAATAAATGCTAAATGTTTTCTTTATAATAAATTTAAATACATATGTACATCTTTATATTAGAAATTTTAAATATAATTTTTTTTTTTTGGTTTAGTTTAGTTTTTTTTTTGTATTGTTATAACTTTATAGTTTTTTCGATTTTCATTTATTTAATATATATTTTTTTCTAATTTTTTGTATTTATTTTTGTACTTTTTATTAGTACATTTATGTGGTTAGTTCTTTTTTTAATTAATAAATTTTTTTATTTTCTAATAAACTTATATTTTCTCATACAAGTATTGTTAAATTTATTTTAATTTTAAGTTTTTTTATTTGTTTTTTATTTTAAGATTTATTGCTACTATCTTTTTTGTTTTTTTTTTTAATATTTTTTTATTTTCATTTATTATTTTCCTTTTCTTTATCTTTTTTTTGATATATTTTTTAAACTCTTTCAATAGTTTTTAAATTTTTTTCCATTTTAAAACGCAAATAACTTTTTCTGTACGCTGAGTAAGCCATAAAATAAGCAGCAACAATAACAATAAAAAATTATAATCAACGAAAGTAGCCAAATGTCGCCGTGAGGCATTAAAGTTGCGCTACGCGACAAACACACAAAATTAAGTGCATATCTACATAAATATATCTGCATACTTACATACATACACTTGTACATACATCTGTATATAAATATGTCGTGCAATCAGCAGTCAGCAATCGTTGCTGCTGTGAAAGTGTTCTCATTTCAGCAGCGCCAACGAGACTCGTTTCCATAATTTACAGCGCCGATAAAACGAAACACATACACACACAAATATATGCGCGTGTCGATATGTATATTTTTCACTCTTACCATTTATTGAGTGAAATGTCAACGACAACTGTAGCTTATTTTATGTGGCAATTAAGTAAATGTATTTCAAGTAATTTTATTTAATTGCAAAAGTCGACATCTTAAGCGGCCGACGAGGAAAGCAGCAACTGTGACTGCCAAATGCATACATACATACACATATTCTTATACATTTACTTATAGTTGCTGAATTTTTATGCGTATGTGTCACGCAGTTCGTTTCCAGGTCAAATGTCGTCTCACTTTCATGCGCATGCGTCACTGTCTGTCAGCGTTTCGGCGCTGAAATTCGTGACAGGCGAGATGAAAAAGAAATTTTTTGCTATAAAACAGTTTGTGTGTTGTGAAAATAAAAGAAAATCTTGGAAGTTAATATTTTTTACTTAACATTTATATTAAAACAGATAAAAAAACTTATATATACAAGTACTTTTAATTAAATTTAAAAAAAGTAAATTAAATTTAATTAAAAATTTTTTTTTTTTTAATTTAAAAAAATTAAAAAAATTAAACAATTTTAATTAAAAATTAAAACAAGTGATAAAAAATTATTTTAATTAAATTAATAAAATAATAAATTAAAATTGTTAATTAAAAATTAAAAATTTAATTAAAATTAAAAAATTAAATTTAATAAAATAACTAAATTTAATTTAATTTAAAAAGTTATTTATTATTATATTAAATTAAAAAATTAATTAAATTTAAATTTTTTTTTAATTAAAAAAACTAAAAAATTTTAATTAAAATAATTAATAAAAAATTCTAAAATCAAACATAAAAAGGATGTTTTACCCAGAAAGCAGTTCGTATTTATTGAGAATAAAAGCAATATCTTGATGTTAATACATATGTACATACGTACAATATATGTATGTATGTAAACATATTTGGTTAATTTTCATCTTTTTTATTATCAAAAAAGTTTTGTTTCCTTTATTTGAAGAAACTTTTTTCTTACTTAGAATCCAACCCGGATCTGTTTAAAGGTCAACGCACACCAGTCTTTCCTCAACCAACAACAGCTCTCTTGTAAAAAAAATTCTGCTATACATATAGAAATTAATCACTTTAAGTGCCGTAATTGCCATTACATATTGTTTCAAACCAAAAATTCTAATAGGTTCAAAACTTGCTTAAAAAGTTTTTTGCAATTTCGCGCGAAAATTTACCTGCCATATAGTTTAATTTAACTTCCTCCTATACAAACGAATGTTTATGACTTCTTTGCCAGTATATTCCCAAGACAAATTGCTTTTATTACATGTGCGGCAAGTAAAATAAGAAACTTCAACAGCCTTCATAGCTTTCTCGTGACATCAACATTAATGTGGCACGTTGGTGTAAGGTAAGCAAAGCTTCTTGTGACCATTTTCTTTGCAGTCTTCTAAGTTTATTTATGGCGCAAAATCATTGCAGTTTTATGTTGCACGCCATGTTGCATGAAAATCGTGGCTAAGGCTGTTGTGTGGCGAATTGGCGAAGTGTGACTATGTTTTGTCTAAGATTTTATGTATAGAAATGCATATATTTGCCTTTGTACATGAATTTGTGTATACATATATTTATATATTACTTTTGTTTCAAAATATATACGTATGTATGTCTGTAAGCTTATCTTCTTATAAGAAGGTATGTGTTTTCTTTGTTTTTGCCTGCTCATATAACAGCAAATTTGACCCACTTCCAATTGCATTTAGCGGCACAAACTCACATATATGTATGTTATCTTGCATGCGATTCCTGCGCGATAAACTAACGACTTAAGACAGCAACTTGTTTACATTGCTTGCTGTTTTTTGTTTATTTCTTGATTTTTTCTTCAGGGTTTGACTGTTTCCCTGTGTTCTGGCAAATTTTTTGCATGCATTTTCTTTTCGTATTTTGTTACTGACAAAAACAAAATTTCATTTGAAAGGAAAAGAGAAAAAATGTCATAATAATTTTTTCAAAATTTGTATTATAAGTAGCAGAAATATTTTTCTCAAGTTCTCATTTCTCTGTTTAAGAAAAGTTTTCAATTAAATTATTTAATACGAGTAATTAAAAAATGTATTTATTTTTTCTTTCTATACTAACAATTAAAAAAAAATTATTCCCTTCTTAATATATTTTTAAAATATTTGTGAATTTTTTAATATTATATATTTTTAAAATATTTGTGAATTTTTTTAAATTTTTTTCAATATTATTATTTTTTTATTTTATTTTAATATTTTTTTATTTTTTATTTTTTTAAATCTCCTATTAATTTTTTTATATTTTTTTAAATTTTCTTTTCATTTTTTATTTTCCATATATTCTTAATTTTTTTGTGTATTTTTTCTTCTATTTTCTATAGTTTTCCAATATTTTTATATTTTTTTTAATTACTCTTTATTTTTTTTTAATTTTTCCTTTAATTTTTTTATAGCCTATATGCAATATATCATTTTTTTATTCGCTTTTTAATCTAGTGCTTTCATTTTTAATAAATTTTTTTAATTTTTTAATTATTTTTATTTTTTTTTGCATATTTGTTCTTTTATTTTTTTTCTCATATTTTTAATATTTTTTAATTATTTTATTTTTTTAATTTTCCCATATTTTTAATATTTTTTAATAATTTTATTTTTTTTAATTTTGTCTTTGGTTTATTTTTATTTTATATACTTAACCACTTCTTTTTGAATATATATTTTTTCATTTGTAATATATTTTTTATAACTATTTTTATTTTTTATACATTTTTTCTTTTATTTTTTATATTTTTTATACCTTTTCGTTTTTTTTAATTTCTCTATAAATATTATACTTTTTAAAATCTTTCTCTAATATTTTATCTTTAGAGTTTTTTTTCTACTTTTTCCTTGCCCAACAATACCGCGACCTTTTCTCCAACGAACAAGTGCATTTCCTCAAAATCATCCAACTTGCCGCCGTCAAGTTCGTTGCTTGAGTCTTCCGTTGGCGTAGTGACTTTGATTTTGGTATGCTTTATTGTTCTTTTGTTGTGTGCTCTCCTGCCGCCAATAACATGTTGCATGCAGGAAGTGCATACAGCACAATAATTACCCATGTAAGCGCACAGCAGTCACTGCCACGCCTCATACACGCTGCGCTGCGTGTTTTTGTTGTATTTGCTTTTCATGTTGCGCTGCAAGAATATCAGTTTGCCATTAAATATAATTGCCATAAATTTTTCCGAGCTTTTCCAGCGCGATTTCCCTGCTGTGATATGCTTGCTGGTACAAGAAAAGAAAACAATAAGAACAATAACTGCAGCATAAAACCAGCAGCTGATCTGTACTGCCATAATATTTTTGCTTTGGCACACAAGTGTCCCAGTGTCGATGAAGCCGAGCGGCATTTCTAATGCTTTTTAATTAAGCGCATACGTGCGTTAGTGTGTGTGTATGATGCTTTCTTCACTGGGTGTGTGTGTGTGTGCGTGTAATAAAATATCTGCCGGGCAAACTGGTTGCACGCTGTCGGCAGCTGCGAGCAATTCGTGGCATCAACAGCTCATTACGGTCAACGTTGCCGCTTGCTGCCTTTATAGGCGCCTCTGAGCATGTGTGTGTATGTGTGTTGTCAAGAAAGTTGTGCCGTTATGTTCTGATTTCGATTCTCGATCAAGGCTTGCAACTTTCTTGACACCAACAGGTTGGCAGAACGGGTCGCGCGTTTGTTGCCTGCCTGTGGCAAGTCACAGTAGCTGCTGCCAACGCCATCTCGCCAGCGAGGCTATCATTACGCAGCAGGTTTGCGGCCAACAACAGAAATAACAAAAGCTGGAAAACGTGGAAAAAAGTAGTCATTGATTGCTATGCGCTTTTGTGGCCGCCCGGAGTGTCTTCTGTGTGTTTGTTGTTGTTGCATTTTCATTAAAGTGGCAACATGTGTCAGGTGCTCGCTGCTTCAACGCCAAATTAAGATGCAGCATCACCAACGCATCGACAATGAAGTGAATGGTTGCGCTTCTGCTGTGGCTACGATCGCTTCTGCAGCTGGTCTGCAGCCCCACAAGCTTCCTACGCTGCCATTCTTTGCTCACCTTAGCAATTTCCTATTGCCTTTATGATACGCTGACATTGATTGCTTGCCTCTTTCTGTTGCTGCCTGTCCATTTTCGGCTCTAAGTAAGCCAGTTAGTTCGCTTTGTAAGCCATTGAAGGAACGAACGACTTAAGCAACGAACCTGCTCATCTGGGTTAATGTACCTGGTGGAAAAGCTTCAAAGGTAGATCACATATTTGATGAGCCGCGAAGGAAATGTTGCATAAAACTTAAAAATAATTAAAAATTATAAAATTAAAAGTTATAATTAATTTTAAATTTTTTTTCTCAAAAATATGAAAAACTAAATAATTTAATATGAAAATATTTTTTTTTTGCATTTCGTTTCTTTAGTTATGTTAAAAAAAAAAAAAAACGTATGAAGAAATTTTCAAAATATATAAAAAAAACAAAAAAAATAAAAAATATTTCGCAATTTTTTTAGATTATTTGAAATTCCGAAACAAAATAATAAAAACTCAAATCCCTGCATTTACCATAAATAAGTTTTCAAACGTTGCAATACGAGTGCAATTGTTGCCACAACATATCACAGCCTCTATGCACTGCCACAGCATCGCGTGCAATAAACAATTACTTAACAGTTTCCACGCGTGTAAAGTTAATAGCACGAAATTGCTGAGCAATTTAGGTGTTGCAGCCTAATGGAGTTGGCGAATGAACCTATTTTTATGGCTGTCAGCCAACCAGCATTGTGCTAATGTGCTGCTCTGAGTGTGTGTGAACCCATAAAAATAAAAAGAAAGGTTTATAGAACTCGGATAAAAATAGTTTTATATACCTTAATTTGAATATGATGGACAGTGATGGACGCGAGGTGGCAAGTTCGTAGCTTGAGTCTTTTGAATTTTAGCATTTAAAAAGAAACTTTGAGAATATAGCGGAAAGGACAAGTTTGTTGCTTAAGTCTTTTGATTTCAAGCGGAACATGTTGATAAAGGACAAGTTTGTTGCTTAAATCTTTAGGTTTTGAAAGATAAGTGTGTTATATGGTGGCAATGGTCGAGTTCATTGCTTTAGTCTTCTGACTTCTGGTGAGAAAGTAAAGAAAATGTTCATCCGGTACAGATATTTGTTACTTAATTCCTTAGACCTTCGGCAAGAAACTAGAAAATATTAAAAGCGATCAAATTTGCTGCTTAAGTCTACATAATTTCGACAAGGGACTGGGAAAAATATTAGTAATGCTAAAGTTTGTTGATTAAGTGTTTCGAATTTAGATAGATTGTTGGCAAATAATTTGAGAAAAGCTTAAATTTTTGTGCTAGGGGCGACTTATATGATCAAATCTACTTTTTGAGAATATTACATAATATATAAAAACATAAGTCACACAAGTAACGCAGAATTTTTTAAAATTTGTTAAAAAACTTTAAAATTCAGTAATATATCAGAATTGTGTATATTTTTTAAAATTAAAATTTTGGGAAAAGTTCGATAATTTCATAGAATTTGAAAAAAACTTGAAGTTTCCAAAGAAAAAATATGAATTATTTTAAACTCTTAATATATTGATGAATGTTCAAAAAAATTTTAAATGAAACATTTGTTGAAAAAATTTAAATAATATTTCAAAAATTCAAAACACTCGCCGTTCCAAAATATTAAAAAACAAAAAAAAATTAAATTAATTTAAGAATTTAATATATTGATGGAAATTTCATAAATTTTTTAAAATGAAGAATTAAGAAAAAATAAATTAAATAAAAAATCCAAATTAATTACATTGATCAAATATTTATTGGCAATGGTTTTTGTTTTTAATAATATTATTTAACCGTTTTCGAGCAAAAATACTTTTTTTTCGATACTTTTTTTAAATCAAAATTTCGATTAATTCTTACAAAAACATATTATTCGCAAAATTATTTTTTTCAGGAAATTTAATTAATTTCAAAATTAATTTTTGAATTAAATTTTTTAAATTAATTAATTCATAAAAATTTTAAATTTAAGTTCTTATGCGAAAATTAATTTTGAAATTAATTAATTTTTTTAATTTAATTTTCTAAATTAATTAACTAATAAAATTTATATTTTAATTTTTATACGAAAAAATCGTCATGAAAAATTAAATTTTCAAATAAAAATAATAATTTTTAAAATTAATTAAAATAAAATTTAACAAAAAAATATATATAAAAATTAAAGTTATAACTAAAAAATAAATTTAAAATTTTTTTAATTTAATTTAAAATTAATTTAATAAATTTAAAATTTTATTAATTTTAAATATCAATTTTTTTATTAAAAATTTAATTTTTATATGACGACAGTTTTTAAAGTAACTTTTTAAAACTTCTTCAGAAAAATATTTCTGCAAAAATTAATTAAAATTAAATTTTTAAATAAAAAAAATTATATAATTGCAATTTAATTAATTTTTAATTTATCCCCATAATTGATTGTCATAAAAAACACAGTTATGTTGCCATACAAATATTCATAAGCTATAAAAACATTTAATTACACCGTCAAAGCCAAATCCGCTAGAAGCACTTGGCTGCTTCCGCACACGCCCACATTTATGTGCAAACAATGACGGACACATATCCACATGCACTTAGCTTTTCAAATGCCGCACGTACTGGCAGCAATAATAATTGCTTGCCACACTGTGTGTTTGTGCAACACGCACACTCATTGCCAACTGATTTGATTGTTGGCAGCAAACATGTTGTAAAAATAATTTTATTATTACTAAGCGCACTTTTATTTCTTCTTTTTTTATGTGAATTTTTCACCAAATGCAATGCGCATTTTTGCTTTTTATGTCTTTAATGGCCACTTAAATGCATTGAAATGAGCAACGGCAGTGCTTGCCGCAGACGACATCGTGCATTTAAGTGAACATAGAAGAAAATTGTTTAACATGAAAAATTACACTACGCACATACACACACACACATGTGCATACGCATGTAATAATATAATAATAATGTAAGGGAAAATACCAATAAAAATTTGTTGGGAAAAAACGTGTGGAAACATGCAAACAAATTAAAACGTCGCTTTGTCGCATGACAGGCGCTTATTATACTGTGTACAAGTGCCGCCTGTGGCGCCACAAGCTGCACAAATACTTTATTTTTAGTTGTTGTACATACATGGATTTGTTGGTTTATTACTGTTATTGTCTTTATATTGTGCTGGAATTTTTAAAGACATTGAGTGTCGTTTGTGGCATGCCACTGCAGTTTTTATATAAGTTTCTTTAAATGTTTAAGAAATGCTATGATGCTTTCTGCGATTCCAATATGAACAATAATAATTCATCATTTAAAAAAAATTATTTAATAAAATATTTTTCATTAAAATAAAAAAATTATAATTTTTCTAATAACTTTTTTATTTCTAGTTGTATTTCTTATTTAATTTTTTTCTTTTTATATTCGCGCCTTTTAATTTATTTTCCATAATTTTGCTCCTAAATTTTTGTTTTTTTGCAAAAATTCTAGCATGATTTATTTTATGTACTTTTTTCCCTATTTTCAATTATTAAAAAAAAAATATATTTTACATGGACGCATTTAAATTCGTATACAATTTTTTTTCGCTTGACAAAATTTTTTTGGGAAAAATTTAAAAAAAAAACGTTAGAAAAATAAATTTTGGGAAATTTCGAAAAATTTTGTTTTGAAAATTTTTGAAAAAATTTGTATTGGATTTTTTTTTGGAAACATTTTTTATCTTTATTTTGCAAACTTTCGAAAAAATTAGTTTTAGAAATCTAAAAATCAAAAAAAAAAACCAATACATATTTTTTCAAAAACTTTCAAAACAAAATTTTTCGAAATTTTTTGAAAAAACACATTTTAATATAGACGCATTTGAATTTATATACATACAATATACATACATATTTTTTGCGCTTTAAAACTTTTTTGGGAAAAATATTGGAAAAAAATTTTCGAATAATTTTTGGAAAATTTGGAAAATTTTGAAAAGTATTTAGGAAAATTTTTAAAAATATATTTTAGAAACTTTCGATAAAACCAGTTTTGGAATTTTTTTTGTCCAAAATTGTTTTTGGAATTTTTGATATGGACGCATTTGACTTATATGCATGCGCTTAAATTTTTTTATTTTTGAAAATTTTTTAAATAAATAAATTGAACAAACAAATTTTGGAAAATTTTGAAAAAAAATGCTTTTAGGAAACTTTCGAAAAAACAGTTTGTGATTTTGTTTTTGGAAAATTGTTTTCTGTAAAATTTCTTTTTGGCACATTTTTATTTGAATTTTTGTTTCTTTTTTTTTTGGAAAAATTTTTCAAATTTATTTTATTTTAATTTTATTTTTTTCTTTTTTTATAATTTTAAGTTATTTTGTTTATATTGCATTATAAAATAAATTGAAATATTTTTAACTCAAATTCGTTTAATAATTTTTGTTTAATGTTTACATACTTCTTAAAAATATTTTATTCATTCATTTGTTCTAGTTTATAATTTTGTGAAATTTTTTCTACCTTTTCCTCCTTTCTTTTTTTTTCAAATTACCCACACGCACTATAATTTTATTTGATTTTCCCATAACATTTCATTTTAATCATTTCTTTCTTTTCTTCTTTACTTTCAGCGCTGCTACACGCTGCCCAAGCAATCAATTCTTGTTGTTGCAGCATCAAATAAGGCTCATTGGCCGCAAAAAGGTGAGTAGTAAACGTACTTATATAGTCAAGAGAAAAATTACAAATAATTAACACACACACGCACATGCATGTGTATATGTAATTACGCGCATGCGCACTACCTGCAACCCAACTGGGCGGCTGGTGCAACGCACGTTGGCAGGAAAATATCGAAAAGAAAACTTGAAAAGGTTGTTGCAACCTTCAGTGTGGCGCGCAGCAGGTGTTGATGCCTCACACGTTCGATTGATAGAAATCTAATTATTTATTTTCATTCTTTTTCACACAAAATAAAGCATTTTAAGAGTGTGTGTGTGTGTGTCGGCGCTCGCGGTAATACATGTGAACGCATTGCAGCTGGCCAGCAGCTCATCTACGTCTATTTTGTTTTTGCTTTTTTACACAAAGCACTTAATATATTGGCGCATCAAAGCTCATACCAGCTGCCAGCTGTGCTTGCCACAAACGCTGCTCTGCTGCCCACTCCATGCGCACGCCAGCCAACCATTCAGGCATTTTATGCGGTCACTTTGCCTCTGATCTCGGCAGGTGGCTGTTGTTTCAGACAGTTGCTAGTTGCAACAAAAGGCGGAAGTTGCACATTGCTTAGATGATTACTGCTGTAGCATGCAGCCGCATGCGTGGTGAACTGAAATATTTATATATATGTATGTATATGCATTTATGCTGCTCTCAGCGTGTGTGTGTTTGTCTCAAGCAAATAGAGAGTCTTCAGCGTCTTCATTTATCGCGCCAACAACAGCTTTTAATTACAATTATTAAACACACACACACATTTGCGTCGCACATTCTTCACTTATCGCTTTTTTAACCGCTTGTGTGTGTGTGTGCGTGATTTGTTTTTTCTTACTGCACATAATTGCCATTGTTTGTAATCACGAAATCATTTTCATTTTCAATTTTTTCCAACATTCAATTATTTTATCTAACCAAGTGATTTTCTCAAACGCGCTTCACACATACACACACTTACTCAAACATATATGTATATTTAAACGTATACATGCCTGGCCTTTATCAATCAGGGAAGTGTTTTTCTTAAGTGGCAATTTAATATTATTATTAAGTTCTAATTTGTGAGCGCAAAATGCAGGAAAGTCACAGCAATTCGTGTTAAAGTGTGGCAGCAGCGGAGTTATTATAATAAAATAGGGAAAATTATGCATTTAGGTGCTTGTAGGAAGTATTAGAAAACATAATAATTACATTAGAATGGAATTTGACGGTCTTCTGTTCATCTTTCTCCAAAGAAGTTATGATTGTGACAGCTTTTACAGCCCAGCGGTGCTTGGATTGATAGGTCTCAAATACGAGTACTTGTATATGCAAAGTACTTAAGGTGTTATAGCCACTTATTAATTTCAAAGCATTAATCGCCTATATATCGAAAACAAATATGTTTTAAAATATTAACCGAAAATTTGAAGTATTTCAATCTCTAGAACTCTGGTTCACTCTTCTGGTACTTCGGTAAAATGATCTAATACCTGATATAGCATTTTTGTATATATTTTAACCCTTAAATGCACTGATGTTTACCACATCTTGAAAAATATATTTCATATTTAGAAATCTGTGCAAAAGTTAGGGGTTTTGAAAGTCCTATAATTAGTTAATTTTTTTTATACATTGCTTTCACAATATTTTTTACAAAATTTTTGTAACATGGCAGTCTAAAGGTTAAATAAATTAACAAAATTTTATAAAAATTAGAAAATTGTATAATAACTGCTTAAACTTGTTTGACATTATTTTCACAATATTTGTTTATGACATAAATAGGTAGTATAAGGGTTATTAAAAAATAATAAAAGTTTATTAATTAGAAAATTTATGTTTTTAGACTAAGTTTTTAGTAACTTCCTTAAATATAAAATTTTGAAACAATATTTTTAATAAAATTTAAAAATAAAAAAATTTGAAATAAAATGGTAGCTTAAGGGTTAAAAATGTTAATGTAAACCTTTTTGTCATTCCTTACAACAAATTTTTATAAAAATGCATTAAAATGCTCGTCTAAGGGTTAAACAATTTACAAAATTTTTGAAATTTCGAAAATTTTTATATTTAAACAAAAATTTAAAATAAATTCTTTGCGCCTTTCAATATTTTTTATAAATATTAAATAAACTGCTAAAGTAAGGGTTAAAAAATTAAATTTTTTAAATTTAGAAAATTGCTATTTTTTGAAAAAAATTTATGTAACATACGTGCATTTACACTTTTTTGGCATTATATTCTGCTTATTTCTTATAAAAATTAAATAAAATGGTAGTCTCAGGGTTAAACAATTTATTACGTTTTTCAAATTTCGAAAATTTCTGTAATTTGACAAAATTTTAAAATAAATACCTTGTGCCTTTTAGTATTATTTTTATAAATATTAAATAAGCTAATAATATAAGGGTTAAAAAATTAAATTTTGTAATTTTAGAAAGTTGCTATTTTTAGAAAACAACTTAAGTAATATCCGTACTTTTAAACCTTTTATGCATTCTTTTCAGCATATTTTTATAAAAATTAATTACAATGGTAGTTTAAGGGTTAAAAATTTGAATTAAAAAACAAATTACAAAATTTTTAAAGTTTTTAACACATTTCTCTTCAGAACATTTTTGATTAAAACTAAACAAACTCGTAGTCTAAGGGTTAACCAATTTATGAAGTTTTTGAAATTTCGAAACTTTCTATATTTTGACAAAATTTTAAAATAAATTCCTTGTGTCTTTTTAATTTTTTGTATAAATATTAAACAAACTGGTAATATAAGGGTTAAAAAAATAAAAAAAAATATTTTGGCCTTCTTTTCATCATATTTTTTTAAATTAAATAAAATGGTAGTCCAAGGGTTAAAAATTAAAATAAAAATAAAAATAAAACAATTTACGAAATTTTTATATTTAAGAAAAATTCAAAGTTTTTAAATTTTTTCTAAATTATTTTGAAAGCACACTTTTGCGCTTGAGTGTAAGGCTCCTCGAAGTCCACTTATAAACTTTCATTACCGCTAATACCTCAATATATTTACTATAATAAAGCACTCGATGTCTCAATCCAAATGATTTTCTATAAATCATGGTTGATATGCAACGCCTCTGGCACTGTTCAGCTGCCTATTATTTGCAGACTCAAAGGAATTCCACCTTCAATAATGGCCAGTGGCTCAAAGGTCTTTCAAAGCAGCGGAGTACAATAAAAGCAAAAACCAATAAAGCAAATAAATATTACTAAAAGCACTTTAGGGCTAGCAATAAAGTAAAAAAGCTAGAAAGCAAATGCAAAGCTATTAAAGTGCGGCAAATACCTGTACTTATGAAGCAGCAAAAGCAGAAGTTCGCTTAAAAGAAGCAGCAGCAGCATGCCGCATTGTTGTAGCAACTAAGCGACAGCTCCTCGAGCACACAATAAATTTGCGCACATTTATTACAATAACTAAGCAGCAATTCTTAACCAGGCTGCAATATTTGGTTTGTTGCAAGCTTCATATGATTACATGTTGCACAAGCACACACACACTCATCTATACATACAAATGTGTCTACCAACAAAAGCTGTCGGCATGCGCTTGCTGTCTCTTTATTTATTATGTTAGGAGCATTTGTATTGCGCGCTTGCTATTTTTAAATGACCACGCAGTACCCTCTAGCCGCCTACCGCCATCTCTGCCCCCGCTCGCATTCGAAATATGCTTTTAATTTCACTCCAACTTGCCGCTACCATCAAAGTCAGCCTGATTTACTATTTCACTAAAGTCACCCAGCTCAGCTGCAGGTGACCGCTTGATAATTAAAGTGACAGCTGCATTGTGATGCGCGGCGGGCAGTGGCTTTGTCGCTCTCCGCGCTTAACATTGCTTGAAATGACTTTTGGCTTCCTGAATATTGAATAGCGCTGGTATGGTGTCTAATCAGCGAGATTCCTCAAAACATCAAACACTCTTTTTCGGCTCCGAAAAATAAAAATTTTTCTTACTTTAATCCAAAAATATCCGTTCTCCTTACTTCAAAGTTGATTTTTCATTGATTTTGGATTATTCTTCCTCTTTTATACATTCTCCATTAGAAATTCACGCTGAAATGTTGTTATTTTTAACATATCTTTCATTAGGTTCCAAACCTTATAAAAGCTTGACTCCATTTTTCTTAGACTTTAGCTCTTTTATACTCATTTTGTATTCTCTTCTATTAAAGATGAAAACAGAAGCGGATAGATCGCTGCTTGTAAACTAATACGATCTTATGTATGATTCTCTTCTTCCAATATTATTATTTTCTTAGAGCCCAGAGCCTAAATCTTTCTTCACTTCTTCAGATTATCGTCAGATCACACCCTTTGGTACCCACTTTTTTGAGTTTTCCCAGATTAAAAAAAGGACTACTATACTTTTACTGTCTGATCTTCATACTTCGTGAAGCCAACATCAGTCCAGCGATGTTAATTATTTTATACAGAATTTCGCTGTAAAAATGGTTGTGAACATGGCTAAGTAGGGTTTGATTCCATGATAAGGCCAATATGGAAGAACGATTAACAAATAACCAGCGTATTACTTAGAGACTTAATGCAAGTCAATAGCAAATTAGATATATTAAACTCTGTACTTCAATCGGTTAAAAAACGAACTAAGTTTCTTACTGAATCAGTTCTGTAAACAAATGAAACTTCTGTTGTTATCAAAACGAACATTTACTTCCTGCTAGAGCTCTTATTGACATCAAGTTGACCCTAAACACAAATAAACTCTTTCATGTACATTATCTTGTTTGACCTTGAAAAATTATCACATTTACCAGTTCTCTGTTATTACTTCCGCAAAATGTGTGAAATTATTCTCAAAAAACTCTGATAATTAATCAGGTTAACCCAGCGTGTCCATAAGTCTAATGAATGGCACCTTTGTTAGGATCTAACTGAGGCTTTCATTGTTTCCTTAATGCACAAACGCGTTCAAAAAGTCATTGTACCAAGTTCAAATGACGGGGTCTTTTCTATGAGAGTTGGTTGGTTTGGGAATGTTATAATAGAGCAAAAAGTTAATATTGGCTACACATGCTGACGTAAATCCATGAAGCTTTCGAGCTTTTAAAGCTCTGTAAGCTCAATATGTGGTTTCGAAAAGCTGCGGGCACCCTCTATGCATCTTTTTTTTTAATTTTGATCTCGAACTACAAAATTACTTTGAAAATTTAATTTACATAATTTAGCCTAAAAAAATAATAATAATTAATTTAACAATATTTTCTTTTTCTTTTTTTTCTTTCAGGCACTTTGCAAATCAAAGTAAGTTTAAATAACTATTTGAAAATATATATTTTTAATGTTTTGTAATAAGAACTGCAAATTTTGGTAAATATTACGAATTCTAAACAATTTTCAAAAATAAAATTAATTAAATTTAGTTAATTTAAATTAATTTAAAAATTAAAAAAAAAAATATTTAATTAAAATTAATTTTTTTTTGTAATAAGCCAAAAATTAATTTTTTATTCCAATGAGTACTGAATAAATTAAAAAGAAAATAAACTTAAACTTTAAATTTTTATATTGAAATAAATCCGGTCTAATTTTTTTAGGGTTGAACGCTTAACATTTTTGTTAAAAGCTTTAAATGATTAAAATAATATTTCAAACTTTCAAATACCGGAAAAAGTAATGCAAATTTTAAACCTTCCTTTAATTTTTTGAATTCCATTAAAAAAAAAAATTAAATTTATATTTTCCAAATGTTATTTATTTGAATAATGAGAATAATAATATATATTTTTGCAATGAAAATATTACAATTTTATAAATTTAAAACTGAAAAAAAAAAACAAAAATTTAAAATTTTTTAAATTTTTTTCAATTGGTTTTGAAATGAAAATTAGATAAAAATAATTTGAATTAATTTTTGAAATGGTTTTGAAATAAAAACTAAAATTTTGAAATAAAAATTTAAATCTTTTAATTAGTTTTTCTTGTTTTTCAAACAAAAGTCTCAAAATTTTTTCGTTATTTTTTTGAAAAATGCCTGTCAAAAAAGATTGTGTTACAAAAGTAAAATAAAAATGTTTTTAGAAATTATATCTCAATTTTTTTTTTTAATTTATAATATTTTAAATTCCATACTGATTTTAATTTTTTTTTAGAAATGTGTCAAAAAAAAATTATGTAAAAAATATTAAAAATGGTTTCATAAATTAAACCTCAATTTTTGTTTTTTTTTTTTTGTAACGAGAATCAACATATATTTTATAATGCTCACAACAACAAATATAATTTTCCCTTACAAGAACTTGCAGCCAGAGTCAGAACAGCCAATCACTTCCGTCGCTCGCACTCATGTTCGTGACTTATTTACAAGCAAGCTTCGGCAAGAGAATTCGATTCTGACACGCTGATCTATTGCTCTTGCTGCTCTGCCGCTGTTTCTGCTACCACTTGTGCAGTTGGCCACCAATCAAATGTCATACGAGCAGATTGCGACCGCTTGACAATAAATGTCATGAGGCAGCCCAAAAAATGCACAAAAACACCACAAATCGCATGCAGCGGCTTAGTTGGCACTGCTCACCAACGCACACGCTTGCATGTATTTAACTGCAACTGTATAAGTGTATGTATGTGTGTTTGTTGTAATTTATTTATGTATGCCTGCCAGTCCGCGGCTGATTGAATGCGACTTCCGCGGTCATACATTAATCAGCATAGCCATCGATTGATGACACAAGCGCTAGTTTTTGTTGTTATGTACTTTTTTTGTTTTTGTTTTAGGCTACTGTTCGCTACAGCAGTCCGCTTGACTGACTGTCTGACAGTCAGTTTGGCAGGTAACATGCCAAGCTCGTCAGCACGCCGTAACAATTGATGACATGTGCATGTTGCAGGTTTTTGCTGCCAGCCACATGGCCCTCAGTTGCATGCTAAGCTGTGGCCTTGTCCAGTGGACTGTTCTGGAGGAGCAGCAAGTTGCTTAGCGGTGGCACGCTAGCAGTATTGATGCATTGTGCGGTTCGATAGCGATCTGCATATTAGAAAAGCGCACAAATTTTACATTTTGCAGCACTGAGGAAACAGTTTGCTGTCATTTCAACTATAAATATTGCTTCTGCTTCCCGCTCTCTCTCGCACTTCAATTTATGAGTAAGTCTTCTGCCATCCCTTGCCACATTTTATTGTTTATGCTAATAATATTTTCAATTTTATCACTTTCGCATCTTAAATTAATGATTTGACTTGAAATTTAAGACATAATATTTTTACAAATCCAAATAAAAAAAAAACTAAATTTTAAAAATTAAATAAGATAAATGATTTGAGTATATTTTAATATTTATAATATTTTTTCTATATTTTAAAAAATATTTTTTTAATTATTTAAAAATATTTTCTTAATTTTTTTAAACTAAAATTTTTATAAAATTTAAAAATAATTTGTTTTTTTAATTTTTTAATAGTTTTTAATATTTATAATATTTTGTCTAAATTAAAATTTTTATTTTAATTAAAAAACAATTTATTTTAGTTTGAAAAAAAAAAAAAATCCTTCAATTTTTACAATCATATATCACGAATTTGAAGCACTTTTCACTTTAAAAGTAATGATCTGGCTTGCAGTATAAGAGTATATTTTACAATACCTTTTTTTTAATTTTTGGTAAATTTAAAATTTTTTAAAATTTTTTTAATTAAACTTTTTTCATTTTTTTATGTTATAAAATATTATGAGGTTGAAGCACTTTCCAAAACTTGTTTAGTCTTTTTGCTCGCTATTTATTGCACTGCATCAGCAGTCCTCAATAGATGCGCATAAATTTGAATTTTCTCTAGTCAAACGCACATCGATTGATTGCCTGTCTTGGCGCATATGCATTTAAGTTCTAGTAAAAACGGTAGCAAAGTAAATGGGCCTAACGAGCAACAAGGACAATTGTAATAAATTGACGTAGCAACTTGAAAATGACAAAAAACAACAATAATGATAACAAGCAAATATGTTGCTCAGTTAACAAAAGACTTAAGCAACGAACTCGTTGCGTTGACAGTGTTTCATGAGGTTATACAATGTGTGTTAAAAATTATGTATAACAATATTTCTTAAAATCAATCCACCATTGCAGTTTCCATGTATTTTTTTTATATTTTTCGCATATGTGATATTTTTCGATCACTTGATGTTTCATCATATGATATTTTCGTTACAAAAATGCGCCCAAAACTAAGCGAAACTGTTGTGATTTGTGCAAAATAAGCTTAAATATACATTGTAAATACAATTTTTTAGTTATTTAAGTTCAATTAATAGCATGTGATAATCTCATGATCTGCAAGCTTTATATAGTATTTCGTATTAAAATCTCACAATCGGCACATCAAATGCACACATATATTTTATTATGATAAAATTTTGCTTTAATAATAATATTTAGCGCGCATTTGTCTTTCTTTGTCTATCATGTGATAATCATATGATCTTCGAAGTAAGCTTCTGGAGCTGAAACGCAACAGCAGCTCGTCATATTTACATTTTCCTTGTAATGTATTAAAATAAAGCGTTTTAAAACTTATAAATATTGCTGTAAATTTGTTTTTAAACTCACGTGATAATCTCATGACCAACGAGCTTAGTTGCTTGTGCTGAAACATCACATCTAAATATCATATTAACATTTGTTGCGAAAATATTCAAAATATGGCACTTTTAATGCATTTAGATGTTGCTGTATATTTGTTTTAAATATCTCGTGAACATCACATGATCTTGTGACTTACTTTTCGGTACTAAAATGACACAGTAGCGCCTCAAACGCACTCAAAATGTATTGTACGCTCAAGTATTGTCTCCTCGAAGCTTTTTTTATGTTTTTTCTTATGAAATTAATATCACATGATGCTCATATGATCTACCGACTTGATTTTTTGCATTCAAATATCACATCAGCACATCACTAGCACAGACCTGTTAGCATACAATACTAATATTCGATTAGTAATGCTTTTATAAACCAATATTTCTTTTTTTTAAACATCATCAGACAATCACATGATGCCTTTTATACTATTCAAGCCAAGATGTTTGCGTTTTGACACACTGCGCAATACACCAGTTTCTGTACTAAGCACTGCGCATCGAAAACAAATTACCAACTATGCTCTGCACTCTTATTGTTGTAGTTGCTTGCAATTTTTTACGCTGTCAAGCTTATTGCAACATTGCACTTCAATTGCTGATATTTTCTGTCTCTCTGCTTGTTAATTTTGTAGGCTATTATTATTGCTATTGTTGTGCATGTTCCCTACTGTAGGCATGCTTGTTCGAAATTTTTCATTTTTACATTCATGTGCTGCTTGCAACACGCACAATTGCTGCTTTAACACCTCAATTTGCAGCTAATGACAATGCTGCGCCATAAGGCATAAGAAATAAAGCAAAACACAGCAACAACAACTAAAACAAAGTCAGAAAGGAGGAATTGGCAAATTAAAGCGAGTTGCGTATGCAAAGAGGTAGATCGAAATAATAGCATACATCGAACGTGTGTGTGTGTGTGCAAAATCACAACAAGCATCTCAGCTGCGCAAACAACGGCTCCGCATACCACAGCGCATAGCGATATGTGGCTGTGGCTGTAGCCGGTAGTGTGGCTGTTGTATGTTGCACACGCATGCTGCTGTGGCAGGTAGCAAATATTTAAATAAGCGCTGTTGCATGGTAATGAATCATCTGTGTGGCAACAATACGTAGGAGTGCGCTGGCACTCAATGCATACAGGCGTCCGCATGTGAGTGTGTGCCTGTGTGGCAGCTGTCATCTACAGGCATCTGCAACATGCAGCGAGCAACAGCGTTTCGAAATGCAGCAGCTAAAATGTTTTTGTTATTTTTGTTGTTTCAGCTGTTAGTATTATATGTGAAAAGTAGTTGTTGTTTGTTGCTACTTTTGTTGTTGCAGCTGTTATTGTTGTTTTTGTGCTGATTTTGATGTAATTTTGTTGTTGTTATTTTTGTTTCTTGTGGTTATTGTTGTTGCTGGTTTTGCCAATATTCAAGCAATGACAAACTTATCTGCCACTGTGACATGTAGCCAGCGAACGACAACAACAACAAGCCTCAATATAATACAACAAAAACCAGCGTGCATGCTGTTCTAGCTTCTAAAACCAGTAACAACAACAATAACAGCCGCAAAAAAATGTAAAATGTAAATTTTTGCATGCAAATGCAAAATGTTGCTAAGCAAATATTTGCTGCTGAAGACATCGGAATGTTGCTGTTTGCTTAGTTGCTTGTTTCGCTGGCTGATTTTAGTTGTTCTTCTTCCTCTTCTGGGCAAATAAACAAATGCTAACTGCCATATATAGCTTGATCTATGAAGAAGATGTATGGGACATTCTAGTCATATTAAGCCGACTAAAAAACGAACGCAGAAGATCTGATGACCGAAGAGCAACGAAACTGTAGCTAAAAATCTTAGTAGAGGTGCGTTGGGGAGACAAAAGAGCTCAGAAACTGAAAAAAAGTTCCAAAACTGAAGAAATTAAGCTTATATTAGTTGATCCCGCTGGCTAAGCGCCTAAAAGTAGATTAGTGTGAAATAAAATATACGTATGACAGGGACTCCAAAGCTCGTTTGAGCTTCAGTCATCGCCACACTGAAGCTGAAGATTTCAAAATGAAGAGGCTATAATGTGAGCCTAGATATTCAAAATCAGAGATCTGTTATAAAAGCTCTGGTAGCTTAAAAGCTTAAGTCAAGGTTTAAAAGCTAGTATACTGAAATAAAAGGTTCGAATTGGAAGTTTAATATTAACAAACCTATAGAAAAAGCTGTGAGTATAAAAAGCTTTAGTTATGTTGGCTCAAACTCCAAAAGAGCTTCAAAAAGCTCAAATAAGTTTAACGGCCGGTTGCAAAGAATAAAAGCTAAAGTACTAAAAAAACTTTTTTTAGAAGCAAAAAAACCGAAAAAAAACAGTCTTTAGAAGCAAAAAAGCTCTGAAGGAGAATAGCTAACTTTCATGCACTTAAAAGTTTCCAACTTTGACTGGAATATTGAAATTAAGGATGGAAGTAAGAGAACTCGAACTGAACAACTGAAGTTAAAAGCTCAAAAAAGCTTTTAATCTTAGAAAGGCAGCTGAGGATATGAACTTGTGAAACAGAAGCTTACATATACGAACCAACATTGATTTATCATGCTGAAGATCGATGTTCCTTACTCATTTGACTCATAGATTCGCATGGCAAAAGACTTTAACATTTTTTTTACGATTTTTTTCCACCAACAACAATAATAGCATATGCAATACCAATCGATTTGCCACACCATTGCACTGGCCTGCCAGATTTTGTCACGCATAATAGCTGACATTGATTGAGAGCGCTATTTACCACAAGCAGGCATTTGAAGGGAACTCAAAAGAATTAAATAAAAAAGCTCAAGAAGCAAAAAATCAAACAAATATGCAGCAAAATGGCAGCAAAAGCACCTTAAAATAGCATAAGCTATTGCAGCAACACTTGCGAGACATTTCCAAGCCGACAAGCGTCTGAAATTGCATTATTTCCGCTGCATGCCACATGTTGGGGCAAGCAAAAATACCAATAATCAGTATAATAATAGTAAAATTCTCGCATAGCAAACACTAATTGCCAGCATTGGACGTCAGCCACATGGCCACAACTGCCACAAGCAGTTTAACTAATGATGCATCAACCAATAGCATTTATGCCACATGCAACATACCATATTTACGCACATATATCAGCGCAATAAAGAGTCGAGACTTGTTGCACATGCAGCTGTGGTTATTTACGAACAAAGGAGGCACACACACATACATATGTATGTATATACTTATGCTTTGTGTTGTTGTGCGCCATTTGGCATTAATAAAAAGGCGCCAGCGCACGATTAGCTAGCACACGCTCGTGCGTGGTCTCCCTACCCTTTGTGGCACTACACGACAGCATTTAACACCGCGTCCCTAGCCCCTCTATCCGTTCAATAGTCTTTTTGACTCTATGTGTCTAATTGTGTGCCCAGCAGCGTGTTGCTAGAAAATTTATGCGTGCCACATAAAGTGCGCTCGTTAGGGCCAAAAAGCCCTTTTTATTGCCAACAACAAGCGGCAATAAAATAACCAAGGCAACAACAACAACGTATAATGCAAACGCCATATATCAAAGCAGATGCTGTGCAACATTTTTGCATTCGTTTTTTCGTGCAACATTTGCTACCATTAGTAGCTGTCTCCTGCCAATATCCCACGTTAGTATGTTTGTATATGTGTGTATAATTAAATGCTGTGCGCTTATTTGATAAAAGTTGCCATATTAAAGTCACGAATTCGCCATAAAATTCATGCGGCAAGTTGCCATGTTTGCACACTTAGACATTTATATGTGTAAGAGATATCATAATGTGGCGTTGTTGTTGTTTGTTGTAGCTTGTTGCGACCGACAATTAAGTTTGGCAGTTGTAGTGTCCACTAACCGACACTTTTATGGTAGTTGGGTACACGAGCGCGACTCGCAAAATAAATTCTAATGATGTGGCAGTGAAGATGGTAAATAGGAAAGCGAAAATAATGCTTTCTAGATTACATGACAGTAAAAAAATTTAAAAAAATCTTTTTTATATTACTTCATTTCTTTCAAGGAATGCAGCTTTTCAGCTCTAAAACACATCAAAAATATTTGTGGCAATCATATTATGCTTAAAAAATACAAACCTTTGAATATTAGCAAATTTTAAGACATAAAAAAAATATTTGTACCAACACTTGTATGCTTAAAAAATTAATTTATTTTAAAAAATGCATGGCAACCCGTAAATTCAGTTTTTAATTAAGTATTTTTAAATATTTCTGGCAGTCATATTAAAAATGTATAAATTTTTTCCGAAATGTATATGGCAATCCTGTCTGAAAATTTTTTTTGTAAATTATCAAAAATTGTTATATTAATGATTTATGTTTAAAATTTGTATGGCAACCCTACTGGTTGATTTTATGTTAAAATAAAATATTTTTAACTTTTTATGGTAACCTTGTTTTGTTAATTGATATTTGTGGTAACCTTATTTCGCTAATTTTTTTAAACATTTATATGGCATTCCTGTTCGCAAATTTGTTTAAATTAAATTGAAAATTTTTTAAATATATTGCACTGTGCTAAGCTGTTCAGTTTCGATTTATAAAATTGTTCTAAATAAAAAAAACAAAAATTTAGTTGGTAACCCTATTCCTCAGATAGTGAGGTGAAACGTATTTTAATTTAATTTATTTTTTCATATGTTTGCGATAACCCTGTTTTGCAAAATTATTTTTTTTCAAAATTTATATGGTCACCCTGTACGCAAATTCAAAATTTTTAAGTATTTTGCCCGTGCTACGCCGTTCAGCTTCTAGATCGAAGCTAAAATAGTTTTAAATAAAAAAAAAAATTTAATTTATATGGCAACCCTATTTCTCGTTTAATCATTCGCAAACTTTTTTACTATAATATTATATTTTCGTTAAAAATTGTGCTTAAATGCAAAATAATTTGTATTTGGTTAATATGGCAACACTATTTTTCTTTCCATCTTTATTTAACCCAAAAATACACTTCTAAATGTACTACACTATATGTATATCTTTCTAACTTAATTTACGTTTCAGTTGAAAAGCACTTTAAAAAAATTTAAAAGTCATTGGCAACTCTATGACGATTTTTTTTTGCAATTTTGAATATACATATATTTAATGTTTGATTTTGGAATGGCAACTATTTTCGGAAATATTCTGTAATAAATATTAAAAATATTAAGTGGCAACTCTATTCGTGATTTTTATTTTTTTATACGTCCTACTTTTTTTTCTATTTACGTTAAAAAAATTAAACTTTAAAAATTATATTAAGTGGCAACTCTATTCGTGTGTTTAATTTTTTTTTACTTCAAACTTTTGTTTTCTGTTTTTCAATATTTCAGGAGCTTTTATCACTCACGCCAAATAAATTTTTTATCTTTATAATTTTTTTAATATCTATCCAATTTTTTTTTTAATTTTTCTTAATTTTGTTTCCAATGAAAACTCAAATTTTTCTTATACAATTGTATGTGTACATCGATTCGCAACCCAACTGCAAGCACTCTGACAAACCCACAACCACGCCACCGTCCCACTTGCCACATACCAACCACCACCTCGTTTGCAATGAACTTGCAACGTTTGTGGCACATGCAATCAGTAGCCGAAACAAAGGAAAAGTTGTTAGTTAGCAGCAACTTAAGTGGAACTAGAAGCTGCACACACTCACAATGTCCGGCATTGCACAGTTGGCATGGAGTCGCATTGTGGCAGCACGCTTTGTTCTTGTTGTCGACTCGCAATGGCCATTCTGGCCAGTGAAGCGGCAAAGTGGTAAAACTAGTGGTCAACACCAACTAGCAAGTTGCCGTGCAGTTTTTCTTAACTCGTTTGTTGTGTTCTATTTGTTAATGCTTGTGTGTGTGTGTGTATGTGAGATGGAAAGAAATGAGCACTGGTGTCGCTAAAAATAAGAATTGACGACAAAAAATCATGAAATCAATATTTTTTTTTTAATTTTTTACATTTTCTCCACTTTTCCTGTCAATTTTTATTTTCTATTTTGCCTCTTTGTCACCAGCATTCAATCTCTGAGCGTTCAGTTCTAGTTTCTGATACCATGTAGTGGTGTTAAACCCCCCCTCTGTCTTCTGCTTTATTTATTCCCATTGTCAGCAAGCATTTTCTAACTGTTCACCGCTGAGTGACCAGCCGAAGCTTCTTGCTGGCATCGGCAGCAACACCGAAAGAACGCCTATTACTGCACATATATTTATATGTGTGAATGTATTTTTGGTTTTTTACCGCGAAGTTGTATTTTTCATACAATATTTGCTATGGTTGATAAGACGGGACTTGTGGAAACCTAAAGCAGAAAACAACTATATATTTGGAGAAAAGTTAACTTCTCTTATGGCATGAGGTCTAAAACTGAAAATACTTTAGTACAAGTAGTATGAAGATATCACATTTTAGGCTTACAGTATATTTTTTTATAAAACCCCTAAATGTGGGCTACGTTTTCCTACAAAATTCCTGCAACCTATAAAACGTTGCCTACATTAAGGGGAATTTTATTTTGTTTAAAAATATGGAGTATATTAACAAGCATTTTTTTATACGTGCTTCGTCGATATGTTTCAGAAATTTCAAATATTGCTTTTTCTCTTTGATTATGAATATACCGTGATTGAAATATGATTGGAATGGAGCATTATCTATATGATTTATTTTTTTCAAACTCCAATCACTGTATATTTATAATAAAAGATAATACAAAAATAGTGGCACATAAACTAAACACAATAGAAACCTTTAGAACAATAAATAGAATTAATGAACATGAAAATATAAACAGTCTCATGTTAGTCTTAAATCACTGGAACCCTAAATGTAGGCAACGATTTTATTTCAACTGTTTTAAAAAAGATAGTGTGGTAGATATATTAAGAAAGAGAGCCGTTTCAACAAAATGTGCCACAACTTCCTTCAAGTTTCCAAATTTAAAATAATTTTAAAAAATTTATATTTCGAAAATTAAAAACAAAAATATAGAAAAATAGAAATTATATTAAAAAACATAGTAAATTTAAAAACAAAATTAAAAAAATTATACAAAAACATATAATTAAAAAAAAATTAATATTATTTTAAGAAAATTTTTTTTTATAACTAAGGTAAAAAATAGTAGTTTTAGGTAAATTTAAAAATAGAAAAAAAAACAGAAATGTTTAGAAAATTTTGAAATAATATTAATCCAACATGATTTTTAAAATTTTAGAAAAACTACTCTAATAAAAATTTTTTAATATAATTTACAACAAATTATTATTATTATTGCATTATTTTTCTAATTTATTAGTATTTTTTAACTGAATTCAAAGCAATTTAGAAAGAAAATAACATTTAATTACTGAAAAAATTTCAAAAAAAAGTTTAAATAAAATTTAAAAATATTATTTTAAGAAAATTTCGCTATTATATAAAAAATTGTAGTTTTAGAAAAATATATAGTTAAAAAAAATGTTTAGGAAATTCCGAAATAATATAAAAACAACAAAATTTTTAGAAAATTTAGAAAAATTATTCAAAAAAACTAAATATAGTTTACGATAAATCCTTTGTATTTCTTTCCCTTTGAATTGTTTAGTATTTTCTCAATTTAAAAACTGAATTTTGAGCAGTTCAAAAAGAAGCAACATTTAATTACTCAAAAATATTTCATAGGAAAATTTTCTAAAAAAAACTTTCTCCAGTGTTAAGTAATTACCCACACAGCTTTTAGTGCATTATGCACGTGCAGCAACGTAAACGTAAACAAAAATTAGAAAAGAAATTAAAAGTTACTTACATATGGATGTCACATAATTAATTAGATAACGGTGCAAGCAGATACAACATGAACCTAAACAAAAATTTACTTACATATATTTAAAAATAATTTTTTAAATTTACATATGTACATATATTTTCTAACAGAAAATTT